>NW_027187316.1:9809596-9825194 GCF_028583685.1 Petaurus breviceps papuanus
CCTGCCCTCTACTCCTCTCCCCTCCTGTCCTCTCCTGTCCCCTCCCCTTCTCTCCTTTCTCCTTCCTTCCCTTTCTTCCTTCCTTTTCCCCCATGTCAGCAAGGCACTTTTTGGTGAACAAGAAAATATAGAGTGTCTAGGCCAGCATGCAGTAAGTAGGGGCACAGATTTTAAGACTAAATGTTGTATTATCATTACTGGACTGTGTGTGTGTGTTTGTGTGTATGTATGCACAGAAATACAAACATTTCTCTTGCAGAAAGAACTGCATGCATACAGGCTATTGGTTTAATTTTTTAAAAATGCTATGAAATAGGGCTCTTTTCCTTTTACTCTTTGAAAATTTTGAACATTTTTAATTTTTGATGTTTTCATTCAAATATCTTTCATCTTGCTTTCCTCTTTTTCCGTTTTAAATGGAATTAAGTGTCAAGTTGTAAAGATCTTCCTCTCACCCATACACATACACAGTATTTTTCCTACATGATTTTCATAACCTACCCTTGAGGGCAGATATTATTTCCATTTATAGATGGGAAACTGAGTCACAGAAGTGAAGAGAATTGTAATAGGAGAGAAATAAATCCAGTACAGGTCACCTGAGCCCCAATTTAGAATTCTTTTCTCTGGTAGAGCACTTTTATCAACAATCCACTCAGTTTATTTCCCTTTATCCCCAGGATTCTCTTGGATTTCTCTAGCCCAGGGTTTTCCATTGGTTCAACTTAACCTTGATGTTAATGTTTGATGGAAAATTTTTATGAAAGTGGGCAGGAAGAGGACATGGATCCTGAATATTTTACCTACTCTCCTGAACCTTCCCAGAAAGGTCACATTCAGAGATGGAGGAGTGACAGGTTATAGCCATATCTTAACTCTGTTGTTCCTCATATGGGGCTCTACTCCCAGTTCTGTATATTTGCACTGACTGCCCCTCTTGCCTGGAATGCTCCCCCTTCTCATTTCAGCTTCCTTGAAATCTCTGCTAAAATCCTACCTTCTGCTTTCCCCATCCTTCTGAATGTTACTGCCCTAAATTATCTCTGATTTATCTTCTTTATAGTTGTTTGCGTGGTGTCTCGCTCATCAGACTGTGAGTCCCTTGATTGCAGAGTCTCTATTTGCCTTTCTTTATGTGGCATATAGAAGCTGCTTAATAAATTACTTGGTGACTTGGCTTCTTAGAACATTTTTAATTTTTTATTATTCTGAAATCTGACAAAACACCAACAAGCTTGAACATTTCCATATCCAAACAAGAGTAAAAAAGAGGATTATATCTAGTCTCTCATTTCTAGTGAGTAAAGTTTTGCTACTTCTTTTTAAAGCATATATAAAATTCAGTGTGTTACTTTAAAAGCTACCTTGATTGTCTGGGACATGATATCTTCATGAGCATTTAAATCACTGACCTCACTAAATACTCAAGTGACTTGGAAATCCCTTTGGACTTTCCTGTGATTATTTCTTGTGATATTGCTGTAGTTTGGTTTAGAGGAAAGAGCCCTGGAATTGGAGGCTGGTCTGAGACCCAGCTTGCCTCTCACAAGTTCTCTAGTCTTGTCTTTACTGTTTCCAAGCAGACATTTGGTTTTATTTGGCAACTGAAGAAGGTGGTTCCAGTTTGACCATGTGTGGTTGGGGGACAGTATGTTTCTTCAAGACTTTAAATCTGTATATTGTCTTGGGTTCCTGTATGTGTGGCTAGAGAAATCCAAGAGAATCCTGGGGATAAGGAGAAATAAACCAAGTGGATTAGCTGATATAGGTACTCTATCAGGGTAAAGCGGTCTAAGCTGGGTGACCTAGACTCTGTGTGTGTGTGTGTGTGTGTGTGTGTGTGTGTGTGTGTAAATGAAGAGGGAAGGGAGGGAGCAAAGCATGCATTTCTCTGTAATTTGTGACATGTCAAAATGGGTTTCTTCTGTTTATCAAATTGCCTGGATATATATCCCTAGGAAGCATTTGTTTGCTGAAGCTAAATGTTTATTTGGTAAATAAATGCCATACCATAAAATCCATTGGAAAAGTAAGAGAGGTAGAGATGTTGAGAGAGGGAGATCCTTGAAGTTGTTCAGGATCTGTGCAGAGGACACACTTGTGGGTTGGAGGCAGTAGCTTTAAGGTGGGGACTTTGTTTTCTCAGTGAGTACAAGCTGTGTAAGGGTGGTGGCCTGCACCCAGGAATTAGGGTTGGGATAGATATTCTGAGAAATACACTGAGACCAGAGAGGGGAATTTAGAGCTGGAAGGGTCCTCAGAAACTTTTCGTTTGTTTCCCATGGTAAGGTTTGGCCCCATAAGGAGGGACCTTGCATGTTTATTTTCTTATAATTTGAACATATATTAAGCACCTTTTAAGCAAGGTGCTGGGGGTACAATTATCAACAAATTAGTAAACATTTATTAAACACCCACTCTGTGTCAGGTCAGTTGCTCACTCCTAAGCACTTGGGATACAAAAGAGGCAAAAGACAGCTGGGAAGGAGCAATTTTTTCCCTTTCAGGTTACCTGGAACTGAGTGTGAGAATTTGTTTCTCCCCAGCACCTTGTCTCTTGCCAGGGGAGTTTGTAACCAGGCACATTGTTATAACAAATTGGATAGCTATTTTCCAGTGCACCATATTACAAATTTCTAGTGGCAGAGACTGCTGCCCCCCCCCCCCCTTTGATGTTGAAATCACAACTGGAAGAATATCTTTTTAAAAGGTCTTTTTTTTTCTTTCTAACTTTGTATTTAAGTTCATGATATTGTTTTTGTTTCTTTACTCTGTATTTGTGTTCTGGCATTTGAATCTAAAATAAAAATTTTTTGGGGAAAAAAAGTCTTCTCACCAATCAGGCTTGCCCGGTTTTAGAAATTCTTGGGAAGGGCAGTACAATCTTTGGGTAGAAAAACCAGGAGAATCAAGCTGTTAGTGCTGATGGGTAAGAAATAATCAGTTGATCGTTTTTGTCATCAGAAGATACTTTATAACATTGTAGGACTTGGAGGTGGTAACAGACTCAAGAGACCATCTATTCCTTGTTCAGTGGTGTCTGATTCTTTGTTACCCTTTGTTTTCCTGTCAAGGATACTTGGAGTGGGTTTCCATTTTCTTCTCTGGATTAAGGCAAATAGAGGTTAAGTGACTTGCCCAAAGTCACATAGCTAGTCATTGTCTGAGTCTGAATTTGAATTTAGGTCTTCCTGACTTCAGGCCCAGTGCTATACCCTGAGCTATGTGGCTGCCTCCTCATCTACTCTACTTTCTCATTTTTCATGTGGGGAAACTGAGACCTAGTGAGATCTTAGAAGGAAAAAAGATATCATCCCTTAAGTAGTCTCCAAGCTTGCCAGAAAGATAGTACATATAGCATTGTGTTCCTGTGGTCTCCCACTTCTCTGCTGAGAGGAGGGAATTATGTTTCATTATCTTTTCTTCATGACCAAGATTTGTCATTGCATTTAATGTGAGTTCACCTGTCTTGTAGGCCTCTGAAATTCTAAGGCATTGACATTGATTGATGAATGCATGCTGCAGAGTAGTGGTGGGGGCAGGGTAAAGTTTAGACATCCTAATTGGTGGGGAGCATGGGAATGTTGGAGTTACCTTGTTGGATCAGATCCATGCATTCTGTATTCTCCACCTGAGAATAGTCTCAAGGGATAGCTTTGGGAAGAGAATGGTTGGGTCTTTTTAGATTCAGAGGTTAGTGATATTATCATATCTAGTTTCTCTGAAGAATTCTTTTACATTATAAATCTGTCATCTGGGAACCTATAGTTTCCACTTGTTTCCTGTCTGGATAACTCTTTCCAGGGCAAAGTTCAAGAAAATTTAAAATTTAAATAGAAATTTTCTGTTGTATAAAAATGGCATGGTTCTTTTATTTGTTTGTCCTAAAAGCATCTCTTGGGGTCAGGGAAGTTCTCATGTTCTGGGATTTGGTGTCTCAGTGTACCTGTTGGAGAGCAGATTCCTGAAAGATGTGTGCAGGGTGGGGGGTGACTTCTGATAGGGATGGCTCCAGAACTGCCTTTTTTCCTGCCTAAGTTATAAGTCTGGAACCTTTTTTTCCCCCTAAATTCAGTATTTTATTTTCCCCCAGTTACATGTAAAAAAGTTTTTAAAACTTATGAGTTCCAAATTCTCTCCCTTCCTCCCTCCCCAGCTTCCCCCTCTCATTAAGAAGGTAAGCAATTCGATATAGGTTATACATGTGTAGTCATGCAAAACATACCCATAATAGTCATGTTTTAAAAGAAAATATAGTCAAGAACCTTTTGGTTGGAACTTTTGCAGTTCAAATGTAACAGACAGGATAGGAATTGGAAAGACCGGAATTTGAATGCTGTTTCACATACTTAATTGCTGTGTGACTTTTGGGTAAGTCACTTAACCTCTTTTAGGCAAAAGTTAGATTGTGAGCTCCTTGAGGGCAGGGACTGTCTTTTGTCTCTTTGTATCCCCAGCACATAGCATAGTGCCTAGCACATAGTAGGCATTTAATACATGTTTATTGATTGGTTGATTAATAAGTTTCTCCATTTGTAAAATGAGGATAGTAATAATACCTATCATGTGTTGTGAGAAAGAATCAAGTGAGAATGTAAGGAAGCCTTTTGCAAACCTTAAAGCACTCTATAGATGTTAGCTACCATCATCATCATCATCATCCCTATTAAGAGAATCTTTGAATACCACAGCTCTTGAGTTTTCAGGGTAATATTGAACTGTGTTGAGGTTCTTTCCCCTCTGAACCACAGGTTTTAAAATTTAAATTTAAAATTTTTGTTTTCTAATTTATTTCCATGGTTTGTTTATATTTTGTTCAAGGTTGGGACAATGGGGAGTTTACATAACAGGACTATAGGTGTGTAGAAGGGGAGAGATTTTAGATAATAGGAGTTGATGTTGAACTAGATTTTGGTTTCCCATTCCACTGTGTGCAGACTGGGGCCATGGTACAGTTAAATCAGGTGAAGCAACACATGTACCTCAATTAGCATTAAGTACTCTTAATAGTGTCTTTATTGTGTGGTGATGAGTAATAACTCTGGTAAGGACAAGTGGTTCCACTTGGATTGTGAACGTTAATTTTCATCTCCCTTTGCATTATTTCTGAAAGAGTTCATGCGGTATCATGCTATTTCTTGTTTCTGGAGGGTAGGGTAGAGAGGGTTGGGGATGAGGATGAAAGAAAAGTATTGACCTACATTAAGGTCTTTGTAAGTAGTCACTTGTCCTGTCACATAGAAAAAAAAAATCTTGAATTTACTCCTGAGGTGGTCTGTTTCATCTCTACAAGCCAGGATTTTTTTTTTTCTGGTAGCAAATTTGGGTGCATATATATGCCTTTCTCTGCTCTCCTTCATACCCTTCCAACCAGATCCCAGGAAACCAATTTAGAGTTTGAGGAGGAAAAGGGATGGAGACTCTAAATTTGCTTGAGTGGAAAGTAATGGATTTGAAGTCAGGGTATGTGGTTTCAAATCCCACATCTGCCCCTTCATAGCTGTATAACCTTGGACAATCCACTGAACTTCTCTGGGGGGCTCAATTTCCTCTCTTGTAAAATGATGAGATGAGGTTGGGACAGATGATCTGTACTCTCTCAGGGTTATATTTATGATCCTATGAACATGATTTTTCTTCCCAACTAAGATGGAACCATAGACCCCTGATCAAGAATGGGAGAGATTTTGGCTTTATGAGGAAATAACAGCCATGAGTCATACAAGGTCATGAAAGACTTAATCTTTGCAAAGTAGATTTCCTTTTTGGACCCTGTGAACCTATCCACAATGAGTGGAAACCTCACCAGGGCTTCTTTATAAATCCCTTGGTTGCTGAGCTTGAAGTAACACTATCTCTCCCTGGACACCCCTTTCCCTACTCCCCTCCAATAAGTGCTAGTTTTGCAAATGAAGATTTTATTATTTCAGTTCAGTTTGCATGGTGATTACCTAAATTTAAATGAAGTGGGTTGGGGTGGGTGGCTGTGAAGATCAGCGTGATGCTTTCATTAAATCACAATATGTTGGGGGAAGGTTTGCTTTTTATTTTTACTTAACTGAATGGGAGTTAAGAGCTGAGTAGAGAGATTTTCTTTTTTCCCTTCTTTCTCCCTCTTTTCTTCTTTCTTTCTCTTTCTTTTCCATCCATCCATCCATCCATCCATCCATCCATCCATCCATCCATCCATCCATCCATCCATTGTGTTCTCAAGGCAAGGACTACTGGTGGGTGCATTTCAGTGAGTGTAAATTAGAAGAGACTGGACTGGAGCTTTCTTATTTTTTTTAATTCCAAAGGGGTCAGTCCCTGGGCTCTAGATTTCCACAGAGGGATAATGGATTCTGCTGGTTAATTATGGTAGCCTTTCTAATTTGTTTAGAACAGGAGGTGGGGAGGTGACCTATTCTAGTGGTGGAAAGGGTGCTGAATTTGGAGTTGGAACACGGGTTGGAAATCCTGGTTCTGTGACTTCTGTTGGAACACTCATTAAGTGTTTTCACCTCTGTATCCTCAGTTTCCAAAACTGTGAAATGTGGTAGATGTGGTACTCTCTGAACTGTCAGTCAGCAAACATTTATTAAGTGCTTACTATGTGCCAGACATTGTGCTAAGTGTTGGGGAGGCAAAGAAAGGCAAAAGATAATCCTTGTCCTCAAGGATCTCACAGAAGATAGGAAGCTGAAAAGGTGGCGAGAGGATATCTGAAGGTACTCTCTCTGTCTTTGTCTCTCTGTCTTTGACTCTCTTCATATTTTATTGATATTCTTAAACATCATTGTTCCCTCCCACTGACTTACCCTTTCTGATGAACAAATAAATATTGTCAAGCAATGAACAAAGAAATATTTTCAAGCAAAAACAAATTAACACATTGGAGATGTCTAAAAAATATGTGTTGCATTCCAGACTAGTCAGACACTTCTCAATGCTAATAGGCAAGAAGTGTACAGTGATACTTTATTTTTTTTTTAAAGCAATTGGGGTTAAGTAACTTGCTCAAGGTTACACGGCCAGTTATTATTTCTGGGTGTGGTGCTAAGTATCTGAGCCCAGATTTGATCCAGGTCATCCCGACACTGGAGCCAGTGCTCTTACTCGCTGTGCTACCTGGCTGCCCGTAGTGATATGACTTTTGAAGCCACTATGGTTCTCTGCATTGATGAGAATTCCAGAGTATTTTTTTAAAAAATGAATTAATTTTTATGTTCATTTATAACCCGATCCTTTCACTGTACCCCATTTGAACAAAAAAAGCACACTCCCCTCCAAACAATAAAACCCTCATCATAAACATGCATAGTTCAGCAAAACAAATTTCCACATTAGCCATGCCCCAAAATGTGTAGATATTTCTTCATTTTAAGTTCATCACCTCTCTGGTAGGACGTGATTGGCATTTTGTCTTCTTTTATGTTATTGTGATCATATAATTGTCTTCCTAGTTCTGCCCCCTTGGCTCTGTATCTGTTCATAAAAATCTCCCCAAGTTTCTCTGAATTTCATTGTGTTTATCATTGCTTAGAGCTCAGTGAAACACTATTCATTACCTTTATAGACCACAGTTTGTTTAACCATTCCCAGTTATTGTGTACTCGTGTTATTTCTGCTTTGTTGCTAACATAAAAATCACTGCTATAAAAATATTATATTCATGTGATCTTTCCTTTGTCTTTGACCGCTTTTGACTTCAAAGGTCCCTTCCGGCTTTAAATCTTCGGATCTATAAGCTATCAAGTTGTCTCTCTGCTCCTAGGAAGCAGTGGAGATGTACTGGTTTGGGGAGGCTGAAGGAAATCTGTCTTGTCCTTTTCTGGAGTGTTGTAGGGAGCCAGAAAAATAAGCCACTGAACATTAGCTGGACCCAGAGACGTGGCTCTCCTAGTATTGTTAATTTGCCTGATGACTCTGGGAAGAAATGCTTCTTAGCTTGGAAGGTGGGTTTTAGCACCCAGCATCCAACCCCTGAGTAAATATATTATTAATATTTTTGTCAGGAGCGCCCAAATTGATCTCATTGCTTTAAAAAAGAAATTCTTATGTGAAATAACTCAGTAGCAGTTTAGTTTTACTGATTGAAATCTCTCCACTTCTCAAATACCCTTCCTCCTATGGCCTAAGTAGGCTTTTGGCTTTGTTAGTGAATTGGTGCCATTGCTGGGGCATCTCCTGTAAGCCATTCTTCATCTTTCTTCCCCCCTACTCCCTGCCTGTGGGAAGCTTCCCTTGACCACTGTAACCCATTGTGGCAGAGAATTATCTGCTTCCTGTGAAGTTCCCAGGGCACTCAGTATCTTCTGTTGCTACGTTCTCTGTCTCTTCCATCGTCTCATACACCATGTATGCTTTTTTTTCTTTTAATTTTTTTAATGTTCTTTTCTTTTTAATTGTGAATTCCAAATTCTTTCCCTCCTTCCCACCCCTCCCCCACCCACTGAAAAGATGATATCAGTTATATGTGTAAAATCATGCAAAACATATTTCCGTATTAGTCGTATCACAAATAAAGCAAGCAAGAAGTGTACAGTTTGCACTCAGGATTCATCAGTTCTCTCTCTGGAGGTGGGGATGGCATTTTTAAAAATCATGAATCCTTTGAAATTGTTGTGGATCGTTGTATCAATCAGAATAGCCAAATCATTGATCAAGTCAGTTGATCATCATTTATAACAGGGCTATTCTTGTGTACAATGATCTCCTTCACTTTACATCAGTTACACCATAAACTTTAAAAATGGCTTAGGTTGTAGGTGTAATATGAGCAAACAAAAAAGAAAATTTATTAATGTTTTGGGCAGTATTACCCACTTGTATATAATAATTTTTTTTTTTTTAAAGAACATGTAATCACAGGATTTTAGGGCTGGAAGAGACTGTAGTGCCTACCAAATACATTAGCCAGTGATTCCTCACATTTAAAGGGGTCAATCTTATTAAACAACTCATAAGGAAATAATGCTTCTGTTGCTCCAATAAAGTACTATGTTGCACACATGTATATTACTCTTTTTCAGATGTCTGTAGATGCTGCTGTGACTAAAATACAAATTCGTTTGAAAACATACTAGCATGATAGCCTTGGAGTCAGGACAGCTGTTTGAATCCCACTGTGGACAGTTAGTTACTTGCTGTGTGATCTTGGGCTAATCTCTTTAATTCCTCTGAGTCTCAGTTTTCTCTTCCACAAAATGGGGGCCATAATATGTGCACCACCTGCCTCACAGGGTTGTTGTGAGGAAAGTGCTTTGAAAATATTAAAGTATAATACAAATGTGAATTATTGTAACTGTTCCATTTGTAGTAGTCTTTTATGAGAAAGTATGTTCTCAAGAAGGCTAGGTGGTGCAGTGGATAGAGTGCTGGGCCTGCACTCAGACTCATCTTCCTGAGTTCAAATCCAGCCTCAGATACTTACTAGCTGTGTGAACCTGGGCAAGTCACTTAACCCTTTTTGCCTCAGTTCTTCATCTATAAAATGAACTGGAGAAGGAAATGGCAAACCATTCTGGTATCTTTCCCAAGAAAACCACAAATGTTGGACATGTCTGAACAACAAATGTATGTTCTCAGTCATTGGATCCCAAATCATCCTAGTACAGCTGCTAACATTTAAGGAGGGTTCTTCCCATTTTTTTATTTTAAAAGAGGGAGTCTTCATGCTCAAATAGCTGACAGTCCCCAATGTTAGGAACCATTCCTTTAATCTTGACCCTTCATCCCGCTCTTTCACAGATGAGGAAACTGAGATCCAGGGACACCACCAAGTGATGTGCCCAAGGTCACACTGTTCATAACTAGCAGAGCAGGGATTTCCGGGCTTTGAGGCCAGTGTTCTTTTTATTTATGAGAATGCTGGGGGTTGGGGGACTATAATTAGGCTTACGGGGCCTGTTTGCTTTTTAAATACTGTTTGCATTCAACATTCATCCCATGTGTTAATTACGCACCTGCTATGTGCAGGAGCCCTGTACTTTACAGATTGTCCTTAGCATACCTACAACTTAAGCTATTAAAATTTTAAGACTTTGCTAATTGCACAGGGACTTTATGGAGACCTGCTGCTTCTTGGTATACTTTTGCAGTGTCTGATGGCATATTTTGCATACAGTAGGCTTCAGAAGATAACTGGTTATTTTCGTTTGTTTCACCTTCCCCTGTTAGTTTGTAAACCTTTTGAAGTCAGAAACTTGTTCTTATTTAAACTTAGTCATGTCTTCCCTTTTTGCCTGGCATGGTATTCTGCAAACAGAAAGTGCTTAATAAATGCTGGTTGAATTGAATTGATTCATGATTCATGAAGATATAGAAATTTATTGTGGTGGAGAGAACACTAGACTTAAGCCCTAACCAGTAACTTGTTAGCATGAGTTTCAGTCAAGATAGTGGATGGGGGAGAGTTGCTTTGAAGGCTAGGCTGGAGTTTATATGGGATAAAGTATGAGACTAGAAGCCCTGTGTGGTGAATGTACCAGTTTTTTTGGTTCTGTTTGAGATCATGGATCATATTTCCCTATGTTATAGAAAATGGGTGAATTATGTTTATTGAGCCTGGCTGAATTCAATCTTGGATCAAGCTTGGTAATCAGTAGTATGGTTATCAGTCAATCAGGTGATGTGGCATTTACACAGTCAGTCAATAAACATTTATTAAATTCCTACTGTGTGCTAGATGCTGTGTTATTTGCCAAGGATACATTTTTTTTTTTTTTAGAGAGCTTACTTGGGGTGGCTAGGTGGCTCAGTGAATAGAGCACCAACCCTGGAATCAGAAGGACCTCAGTTCAAATCCAGCTTCAGACATTTAACACTTACTAGCCGTGTGACTTTGGGCAAGTCACTTAACTCCAATTGCCCTGCTTTCTCCCCTCCCCCCAAAAAAGAGAGCTTATAATCTAATAGGGGCAAGGCAATACACAAAAAACAGCTGAAAAAGTGTGGGGAGGGGGAGTGGTACATGGCTTGGGAGTGTGATGGAGAAACCAGTCAGAGAAGTCCCAGAGTAGTGTAGCCAGGTGAATTCCTTTTTTTGGTTGTTGCTGTTGTTGCTTTTTGGAGGGCAATTGGGGTTAAGTGACTTGCCTGAGGTCATACGGCTAGTTTTTGTGTTAAGTGTCTGAAGCCGGATTTGAACTCAGGTCCTCCTGAACTCAGGTCCTCAGGGCCTTTGCTCTATTCACTGCTCCACCTAGCTGCCCCCAGCCAGGTAAATTCTAAGGGATATTGGAATTTGGGAAGACTTTGTTGTTAATCCTGGCTCTGTTGATTATAAGCCTTGTGACTTTTTTTTCTTTTTCTAGCCCCTAGCACATAGCAGGCAACTAATTAAATGTTTGTTGACTGACTGAGTGATGTTGAAAAATCAGTCAATCAGTCAGTCAGCAAGCATTTCTTGTAGGCCAGGCATCGTGCTATTATAACTTTGCCTCTCCTAACTTCAATTTCTTTATCTGTAAAATGAGCAGATTGGACCACATTTTCTCTTCAAGAACTAAATCCTATGATTTGGGAGACTTGACAAGGTTTAGATGGCAGAATTAGGGAACCTTAGGAATTAGGGCCTTACTTACCACTTCTGTCTAACAAGTATCCCTTCACTCTCAAGGAGTTAGCAGTCTCACTTTCTTGTGCTTAGTCCCTACCTCCAGATAGGCCTTGACCCTGATTTACAAGGGCTTACTTGTGTGTGTGTCTCCTGACCTGGTGCCTTAGAATCAATCCTTGAATCTTAAAATGTTGTGAAAGATTTGCAGGGTCAATCTAATCCACTCCTCTCATTTTACAAGGAGAAATCTGAGACCCATACTGGTGAAAAATCTTGGCCATTTAATTCTGGGGCCCCACTGGTACCATTGGACTACTGGGCCAGGACCTACTTTTGCCAAGTCCCTCCCTAGCCATAAAGGTACCACCAGCATTATTAGCTACTGGAAAATAGTTTCCACATTGCACACAATCCCATTGCCTCTAAGCGGTAAGAACTATATCTTTGTCCAAGGTTTCTTCTGACACCCCCACCAAAATTATACTGTGCTACCAGAAAGAACATACATGTTTAAAAAAAAAAGTTGTGAGGTGGGGAAGCAACAGGAAGTGGGAAAGTACACAGAACAGAGCTTTTGAGAGGCACTCAACTCAGAAAGATGTTGACTCTCCCCCCTTCTCGCTTTCTCTTTTGAAACAAATCATAGAATTCTCAAGCTCTGATAATAATATCTTTAAAGAAAGACTCATCCATCTAAACGGGTAGAGGGCTATGTAGAGAATATGGGGTTGGTATAAAATAAACTTTGGGGGCAAGTTCAGGGAGGAAGTAAACAACCCCTTACTGAGTTAACATTTATGCAAATTAGTGACTGCAAGTGTTCCCGATACCTTCTACATCTGCCTCTTCACCGGACACCTTTTTTTGGTGAGAGTTGGGGAAAGTTACTTAAAGGAGAACTCTTGTGGGATTTGATTTTTTTTAAAAAGATAGGGAAACTGAGTTTCCACCCACATAGTCCTTCATTTTCCTTTTTCTTTTTTTTCCCCACCTTAGCATCTCCTCTGTGTTTTCTCAAGTTAGTCTCTGCTAATGATAAATTGCCCAGATTTATAGAAGTTTATAGAAGTGGTTTTGTAAGGCGCTGCTTTGTTATTATCCCTATTTGACAGATGAGGAAACTGAGTCTCAGTCATACAGCTCATAAGTGACAGAAAAGCTTTAGTTCAGCTGATTCAAAGTCTTGAATTTTTTCCACCTAAACCAAAGAGGGCTAATTTTTACATCAAAATGAACCATTATTGAATGAACAAAAGAAAACAATAACAGATACTGAAATTTAATTTTGCTCAAGCAAACAGTTATTAAACACTTGCTATGTGCTGAACAGTGGTAACTTAAAGGCCAAAAAAAGGACAGGGAGCCCCTCCCTTCAAGGAGTTTACATTTTGTTAGAATTATGAAGGCTCAGCTTTTGTTGGCATTAGTGAGAACTGATGCTTGCTGAGAATGTTCTGTCAAAAATAGTGATAAAAATATGGGTGCCTGCTAGGAAATGCACTTCACATACATTATTGAATAGATAGTAATAGATGATAATAAATTCGGGAGACCTCAGTTTAAACCAACTGGTGGTTTTTATTGAAGATAGAAATGGAAGAGGATTTTGGTTAATTAGTTTGCACATAAATTGACTCTAGTTATGGGTAATTTAGACCAAGAAACCTAGGTTGGAAGTAGCTCAGTATTGTGGAGAGAGGATAGAATCTGGAATTCAGAGGATCTCTACTACTTAGTATCTCTGTGAGCATGAGCAAGTCATTGCCTCTTTGGGCCTTGGTTTTCTCATCAGTAAAATGAAGGGGTTGAATTAGGTGATTTCTAAGCTCTATAACTGTATTTATCTTTCGTATACAAAGGCAAGTCAGTAGGAGTGGGTTTCTTTTTTTTTTCACACCCTATATATTACTCTCTCATGCTGAAAGTATTGTGGTATGGAAACAAGATTTTTTTGTATTCAATCCAAAACACCGTGTAAAAGACAGAAAGGGCAGATGTAGAGCTGGAAGGGACCTTAAGAGGTCAGTAAGTTCACCCCCTAAATTTTATATGTAAGGGAACTAAAACAAAGAGAGGAAAAGAGGTTTATCCAAAGTCACCCAGGTAAGAATAAATGGCAGATTCTCTTGACTCTAAATCTAATGCTCTTTTCACAACAACACATTGTTAGATTCTGTGTGGGAAATTGACTTGCTGAAGGATATAGAGCTTTCTGAAGGCAGCTTGGTGGTATATCTAGAGTGCTGACCTTAAGACCAAGTTTGAATTAAATTACAATCTAATGGAGTAACATTACATAAAAGGCTGCTCAAAAGGGTGGGGAGAGAAAATGGTACATGACTTAGTATGATGGAGAAATCAGTCATAGAAATCCCAAAGTAGAGCAGGCTGCTGAGTTCTAAGGGTAAAGAATATGTTGGAGTTAAGGAAGACCTAATTGTCAATCCTAGTTCTGTTAATTTTGAACCTTGTGACTTTTGTCTTTTCTTTCCTCATCTGTAAAATGGAGATAATACTAGCACCTGCCTTCTGGGATGGTTGTGAGGATAAAATGAGAAAATATTTGTCAAGCACTTTGCAAACCGTAAGGAAGTTTATAGATGCATGTTATTGTTTGTTTGTTTTTTTAAAGCAATCGGGGTTAAGTAACTTGCTCAAGGTTACACGGCCAGTTATTTCTGGATGTGGTGCTAGTATCTGAGCCCAGATTTGATCCAGGTCATCCCGACACTGGAGCCGGTGCTCTTACTCACTGAGCCACCTGGCCGCCCCTAAGCAATTGGGGTTAAGTAACTTGCTCAAGGTTACATGGTCAGGTATTTCTGGGTGGGTGCTAAGTGTCTGAGCCCGGGATTTGATCTCCAGGTCATTCCAACACTGGAGCCGTGCTCTCACTCGCTGTGCTACCTGGCCGCCCCGATGTATGTTATTGTTAATGCCATAGTCTGAACTAGAATCCAGGTTTCCTAACCCATGTATAAGGTGGCTCTTAGTATATATACTGGTGTATCTCTGTGGTAGGTTAACTCTTAGAATGTTTGAGTGCTACTTCATTATCACTGTGACAGTAATGAGAGGCATCTGAACCTTGTGAAGAGACCTGGAGTCAGTCTCTTACCCAGACACATATTAACTGTGGGGTCCTGGGCAGATCACTTTAAGCTCTCTGATCATCGCTTTACTCATCTATAAAATGAAGATAAAGTTTATACTACCTGCCTATCTTACAGGTTTATTGTTGCTGTGCCTTACCTGCCTTAAAGCACCATGTAGCCATGGATTGTTGTAACAACTACTTGACCAGATTCTCTCTCTCTCTTTCTCATTTTCTTCCTTCCTATCTTCCTTCTTTTCTCTCTCCTTTCCCTTCCTTCCTTCCCTCCTTCCTTCCTTCCTTCCTCATTCCTTCCTTCCTTCCTTCCTTCTTTCCTCCCCTCCCTCCTCTTTCTCTCTCTCTGGAGGATGGAGGAGAAAGGAGGGGTGTCTAGATCTTTGATTTTTTTTATATATGTGTAGGAAATTCCAGGTGTACAAGCTGTCTCCATCGATTCAGAATGATAGTTTATCTGTAACTTAGAATTTGGGCAGCTAGGTGGTTCAATGAATGTAGCACTGACCTTGGGAGGTCCCACTGACAGAGGGAGATTCTGCTTCCTGAGTTCAAATCCAACCCCAGACACTTACTAGCTTTGTGACCCTAGGCAAGTTATTTAACCCTGTTTGCCTCAGTTCCTCATTTGTAAAATAATCTAGAGAAGGAAATGGCAAACCACTTTAGTATCTCTGCCAAGAAAACTCCAAATGGGGTCATGAAGAGTCAGACACATGAAACTAGTCAACAACAGTGACTACAACAACAAAAAAAGACTTAGCAGTGTCTGGCACATAGGCAGACATTTAGTAAATGTTTATTGAATGAATGAATAAACTTAGAATTTTACTGAGTTGTCTAGTTTCTTCCTTCCTTTCTTCCTTCCTTTCTTCCTTCCTTTCTTTCTTTCTTTCTTTCTTTCTTTCTTTCTTTCTTTCTTTCTTTCTTTCTTTCTTTCTTTCTTT
>NW_027187316.1:9825294-9840775 GCF_028583685.1 Petaurus breviceps papuanus
GAACAAATTCCCTTAATAAAAAGATTTGTTCTGTAAAACTTGGACTCTGTCAAAAGGCCCCACACAAGGACCTAGAAGGTCACATGTGGTTGCCCACCCCTGTGTGTGGTCTCATAGGCCTAAATAAAGCACTAATGTTACTGGTGATACAACTTAACATTGTAACAAACAACATAAAAACATACTTTAAAATTTCAACAACGTATCAGTTGTGAGAAAAATCCCAGCTTAGAGTAACCTTTAACCTTCAATTGTAACTACTGACTTCTTCACAATACAGTTTACCAGAACTATAATTTCATCATTCAACTCCCTTAGAATTGTAGTCAGAATCTCACAAGAATTCTCTTCAGGATATCTTCTCTACAATCTATGGTTTTTGTTTTTTTGTTTGTTTTTTGGAGGGGTGAAGGCAGGGCAGTTGGGGTTAAGTCACTTGCTCAAGGTCACATGGCTAGTAAGTGTTATGTATCTGAGGTCGGATTTGAACTCAGGTCCTCCTGACTCCAGGGCTAGTGCTGTATTCACTGTGCCACCTAGCTGCCCCCTGAGTTGTCTAGTTTCAAGGCAGGACATGAACCCAAATATTCCTGATTCCAAGACCTTTCATCCACCATGCCACATTGCCTCTCAACTGATTTATAAGATTACAGATTTGGGATTAGAAGGAATCTGTAAGGTCATCCGAGTCTAACTCCATTATACAGAACAGGGAAACTGAGGCAGCATGATGTAGGGTGCTAGACTTGGGAGTCAGAGACCTGGGTTCAAATCTTGACTCAAATAGAAATTCTTCTCCTTAATTTCAAAATGAGGGGTTTTTGGAGTCATGAAATATCTTCCAGTTCTAAAGTTATGATTTTGTGGGAGGCCCAGAGACATTAATTAAATGCTTCTGCCCAAGGCCTTCCAATGCATTAAGTAGCAGAACTAGGAATTGACCCGAGTCTTCTTATTCCAAATCTAGCATTTTCTTGCACCATGTTGCCTCCAAGATAACTTGCCACAGATATGCAGAAGGTCATGTTGCTTTATGCAGTTACATGTATTAGAGGAAAGTCGTGTACAAATGGTATCATGTTCAATATGCCAGAAGAGCAGGCATTTTCAAGAAAAAAAAAAGGATTTCTTTCTTAGAGCAAGTGTTTGCTTTTTGTAATGTAAACAATTATTCCTACATATGTAGGAGATATGCATATATGTGACCTACATATATGTCATACATATATTTTGCAAAATTGGGTTTTTGTACATTAATTTTTTAACTAAGACTCCCCTCTATGTATGTATGTATATATCTATATCTATCTATCTATATATGTCTCTCTATATATATCTCCTTGCAGATAACATTGTAGAATTTTATCTGTGGAGCTGGAGTGTGTGTGCGTGCATATGAAGTAGTTTACTTTTGCGGTTTTTCAAATTGTGCTTTTGGGGCCTTCAATGTTAAAGCTTCCCGTGATGGGGTTTGCTGGAAAGTGAAGTCCGTGTGGTAGACACAGAGCTGTATTTTTTTTACCTGTGAGGCTTGTGGTAGGTAAGATCAAGGCAGTCACGGGCTCATGTGTGTTTCTCACAGAATGCCTGTGCTCCTCTCCCTTGTTCCTTGTGGCTTCTTTAAAAATAGGAGAAGAAAGAAAAGCTTCTCTTAGGATTGAGTACTCTATTCTGGTAGAGGTCTGGAAGGCCTGGGCAGACTCAGGCTGTATGTAAGCCACTGTTGAGATGTTTTCACACTGAACTTGGCCATTTAGGTCAGTGATTGGCAAATGATAGAATAGATAATACAATAACAACAACAAATAATAATAATAATAATAACTAACACTTATATAATGCTTATGATGTGCCATGCACTGTGCTAAGTGAGCTGTTCTAGATGAGCTGTCACTACTGGTCTGTGGAGTTAAATTCAGGGGCTTTGTGAGTGATTTTGCTCATTGAGTTGGGAGGTGGGAGGAGAGGATGATAGCCAGCCAATGAGTACTGGAGTTCCCTTTACCTGTTTCACCCCACAACATGCATGTTTAATACTATATGGTCCTGATACAATTGCAAAATAGCCATGAGCCTTCTCTGTCTACTTGAACTTCTGGGAAGGCAATGTTTCAAAGCATATCCTCTCTCCTTCCTCCTTCCCAGCTTAATATGAAAGAAGTGAGAGTAGGCCTTTCACACAGTTGAAAAGGCTGCAGGCCATTGGGCAGACTGGAAGTAACCATCTCTTCTAAGCTCTCCATTTTGTTTGGATTGATGGGTAGGATGCTGGAATGCTGGGTCATGGAGCTGCCCGATTCTGGTTAATGCCTTTGTAGTCCCAAGACCTGGATTCAGATCTGCTTCCCATTGCCTTCCAGACTGGGGACTGTAACACCCTTTAACCTCTTTGGGCCTCTGTAAATTATAAGAGGTTAGCATGGAGGAATACTGAGGCCCTTTAAGGCTCTAAATCTTGTCTTCTGTTTGCCCATCTTGAAGGGTTCTATTGTATAATGGTTTGTTGCTTTGTTTGAATGAAAAAAGACAAGTTTCTGTACACAAAAGGCGGTAGGGAGTGGTGGTGTGTGTTACTATAAAAAGGGAAATTACCTCCTCCCCAATATTAGTTTCATATTGATATATCCCAGCTTGTATGCTAATTAGAATTAATTAGTTTACCTTTTTCTCCCCCTCTTGTTACAACTACAGAAAAGTTGATTCAGTTAATCACTTTCACTTGAGCTATTTACAGTTCCTTTCTCCCCCCCCCCCCCCCCCAAGCTGGGCTTAAACCCCCATATGACACCCTAGTCTGGTGGGTTGTGCTTGCAAGAAGTCTTCAGTCAACAAGACTATTTAAATGTAGCATCTGAAGTAGAAAAATTCTAAGAAACCCTGTGGAGAACCTGGCACTGAGCTGGATCGCCTGGAGCTCTGTGGCTGTTTTTTTTTCCCCCTTCCAATTAAAGGGCTTTTTTCATTTTGTTTTCAAAGCTCTTCAAGAAATTTGGTGTGTGCAGGGCCCCGACCTATGCCAGTGATCTGATGACTTTGAAACCTAACCAGTCATTAAACACTCACAAATGCCCAGCCCTGAAAAAAAAAATGGTCCATTGCCAAGGTGAACTGCAGGAATCAGGCAGAAGGTAAAGGAGAAGGGCTAACCCTGTAACACCCAGGTGAAGGATAGCTAACTGGCGCTGCCCATCACCCTTGCCCTTTGCCACCTTTGGCTGGTAGGAACAATTAGGCAGTGTGAAAGAATTGTTATGGCCTTACCAACAGGAAATCTGCATTTCAGTCACCACATTCCGTTAGGTTTTTAATTTGAATGTTCCAAAAGGATCAGCATAAGAGGAATAGATTAAATTTGCTTCAACTGCCCTTGAAAGAAAAAAAAACTCCAACTGCTCTCCTCTAAGCAACACCTCATTCATTGAGGGGCCCTGTGGCTGGGACTGTGGCAGCCAGTTTCATTATAAAAGAGAGAGGTGTCTTGGCCCCAGGCCACAAGGTATCTGTCACTGCCAGAGAAAATACATTACCCTATTGAACAGTGGAATCAACAGGTATGAAAAGCTAACAGAGTGAACCCAGGAACAAGAATAGCCCTGGAAATCATTCACTGCTCCCTATTCTGCTAGAAGGTATCTTTCTTCTACTGTTTTTCATCTTTTTTTGGTTGGAGTGAGCCATTCCTTCAAGCTGAAAGAATGTGTGAACTCTCCTGAGCTCATTTCGATCTATATCAGCCTCTTCTCTCCTCTCAACCCCCTTGTTTTCATTGCTTTTTAAACTGCCCCTGCTATTCCCAAGTGTCTCAAGAATGTGCTGGGGGATTCCACAACCTCCTCTGTGGAAACCTGGTTTGGTTGTCCCTAGACACCTGAGAGGTTAATGAATTGCTGAATTGTTGATTGTGCATAGAAATGCACCCTGCATGCCTTTTCCCTCCTTCTGTATAGAGAATAAAAATGTGAACCGTTTCATAAACTATAGACCCATGGCTAGTTAGCTATAAAACAGATGCCTCTTTCAGTCCATTTTTTGACAAGTTTCAGGTAAGAATTATAGCATATTAAATTATTAGGCAGTTTTACGACTGTGTAGGAGAGATTTATGCTTTGATGAATAAATATTGCTGTAGCCCAATTTAGAACTTGACAAATGCTGATTTACAGGGCTTAAAATATAAGGGTTATTTTATGATGAGGTGGTGGGGATGGGGAGGTGGATTTTAAAATGATGGTTTTGGCATCTTTGAATTCACACATGCCATTAAAACATTGCTTTAGGCAGGGCTGTAGGGCAGACTCTTGGGACTCCCTTGTCTCTGGAGGCAGGTACCTGTAATACATAACATTCACTTCTGTGGGGTCCAGGTCACTTTTATTTCTTGCCTACTCCCATTGTCCTGACCCTGAGAACCAAAATAAAAATTTGGGTGACCCCAATTGATTTCACATCTGATCAGCCAGTGTTGACTATGTTTTCTTCTTTAAATGTTTTATTTTGCCCTTTATTTTTATATCATTGTTACTTTCCAGTGATTTTACCCTTCTCCTCAAAGAACCCTCCCATCCGTCCACTTCTAGAAACAAAGGTGAACAACAATAGAACTGTCCCTTGAGGCAAATGAGCAAACTGAAATAAAACAGGTCAGCATACTTCTATCTGAAAATATAAGTCTTATTCTGTATCAGTAGTCCACCACCTCTCAGCAGAATGGCAGGACCAGGCTTATTTCACTATTGTCCTTGGAATGAAATCACATTTGGATCCAGTGTCAATTTAACGATGACAGTGACATTAACATCTAGGAACCATATATTTTCACAGAGGCCAAGACTTGATTGTTCCTGGGATGGAAAGTTCATTGTTTTACAGACTAGTGTTTATCAATCTTTTTCATTCTATTGCACTCTTGATATTTTCTTGACTTGTCATAGCATGTCTTAGGATAGAGGGAAGAGAATGTCTTCGTGCACACTGCTGAAAAATTATTGCTAATTAGCTTTGTGACTTTGGGCGAGTAATTTTAACCTTTGAGCTTAGTTTTCCTTCTCTGTAGCACTATTGAGTTGTTTCAGTTGAGTCTGACTCTTTGTGACCCCATTTGGAGTTTCCTTAGCAAAGATACTAGGGTGGTTTGCTATTTCCATTTCATTTACAAATGAGGAAACTGAGGCTAACAGGATTAAGTGTCTTGTCAAGGATCACACATCTAGTAAATGTCTGAGGTCAGATTTGAACTCAGGTGACTGCAGGCTTGGTGCTCTATCCACTACACTACCCAACTGTCTATTTCTCTATAATAATAATAGTGATAATAATAGCTAGTGTTTATATATCATTTTAAAATTAGCAAGGTGCTTTACCAATATTATCTCATTTTTTACAATCCTGAGAGATAGTGCTGTTATACCCATTTTACAGACAGAAGTGAGGTAACTTTCCCAGGATCATACAGGTAGTGACTATCTAAGGCTGTATATGAACTCAAATCTTTCTTACTCTAACTCCAGGGCTCCAACCATTGACCACAATGGTCCCCTCTGACTGTAAGATTCTGTAACATTCTGTAAGATTCTGTTTTGGGAGGGGGTGAGAAGGGTAGTGGTTTTGTAGGTAGGTGGGAAGGAGCTCTGTATTTATGATCTCATTGTCATAGTGAGTTCCTGGTATGGAAATTGTTTCAAATGCTACAAATAGACAACTGCTGTACAATTTGTGATTTTAGAATTTTTGTTGGGGGTACTAAGTAAGGATAAATGACTTTTTTAGGGTCACATAGTCAAGATATGTCAGAGGAAAACTTGAACTAAACTCAAGCCTGAAACTTGCTTTCCATTTACTGTCATTCATAAAATAGTGAGTGGATAGAGTGCCAGACTCACTGGGTAGACCAGGATTCAAATCCCATCACAGCCACCAATTAGTTGAATAGATCACTTAATCTCTCCTGAGACTTGGTTTTCTAATTTACATAATGGGGATAATAATATCATCTCCCTCACCAGGGTGTTATGAGGATCAAATGAGATAACATATTTAAGATGTTTTGAACTCCTCAAAGTGCTATAGAAATGACAGGTATTATTATGATTCTCTAATTCCATGAAGTTGGGGCTGGGCTTTGGAGATGCTGGTGCACTTGTAGAGATGACAGGTAGGGTTAGGCCTTTGAAAAGCATATGATTGATTATGATTATTTAGAGGAAGGAAAGAGAAGGGAAGATAGATGGGCATGCAGGCATACAACTGGAAAAAGTATTGACTTGATCGCCCCAAGGGGCTCAAGTGTCAAGCTCCATACCAGTGAGTTCTAACTTTGGAGTGTGTGGAAGAAGAGGAATAGAGGAGAATGTGGGAAATGGTAAAAAGGAAAGAAACCACAATTTTGGAGACAGCCTGACCTTTATAGTATGGAGTTATGTTGTAAGGACTGGTGGCAAGTCACTGAAAAACTGAGATCCTTTACCAGTACCATTCAACTAATCCTTTCTATAACAATTATCTTTTTCTTTACCTTTATTTATCATCCTCTTCTTTCTCCATCACTCTCTCATCTGTTGTCTCCTTTCACTTCTTTTGTAAACTCCTCTTTCTTCTGTCTGTCCTTGGTTTGCTAGTGACAACCACAGGCATTGATTAGCCCTGTTGGGGACCCCTGAGTCTGAAGAGGCTGCCAGCCCCTTTGGCAGATCTTTCCTTTTCTTTCAGACCAATCCTTTGGGATACCAGTTAAAGTTATATATGTTGTTCTTTTTTTCTTTTTTCTTTTTGGGGGGGAGAAGGCAGGGCAATTGGGGTTGACTTGTCCAAGGTTACACAGCTAGTAAGTGTTAAGTGTCTGAGGCCAGATTTGAACTCAGGTCTTCCTGACTTCAGGGCTGGTGCTCTATTCACTGTGTTACCTAGCTGCACCAAGTTACATATGTTATTAATGAAGGTTCTTTGATTGTGTGGGGTTGGGGGTGAGATACAAGAGATGAATGGGGTCAGTTTGGGCTACTATCTGACAAACAACCACTCAAATGACAGGAGGTAGACAGTGAGGGTGGGCAGATAATTTCCCCATTGGCCCCAATTCCTGACAATTAGAGTGTGAAATGAGGATAGAGAAGGAAGGAAAAAGGTATAGGGCTGGCAGGGAGGGAGGGGAAGCAAGAAAAATAAACTATGTAGTTATTAAAATAGGATGTTTACTTTTATGCACATTCACTAAAGAGTGTTTGAATTGGAGAATTATGATTTTTAATTTTTGATATTTGAAATAGATTTTCAATAAAGGCTTCAGAATAACTCCCCTTTAAAAAAAATAAAAACTTCTCTATAGAGATTTTAAAGCTTGATTTTTTTCATATCTCATGTAAGGTGCTTTCTTGAAAACTCATTCTTATCCTTAGGGTATCTCTGTATAAGAAAAGTACAATTTTTATTTACTCTGAAAACTTGTGGATATATATAGTACCTTCTGCAGTGAGTGGCAGGACAGAAGGGTCTCTGTCATAATAAAAAAGGAACTGGTGGCACTGGTATAGGTGGTTCCTGTGTCAACGGGATTCACTTTTTTAGGACATGCTTTTACATTTGGGGCAGTAGTGGACAACATGGTGACAATGGCCCCTTTCCAGAAAATATGGTCAGAAAAGAGTTTCTTCCTTTGGTTAGCAGGTTGTCAAGGGGGGTTCTGCTGTTAAAGATTTCAGACCTGCCCCTTCTCACAGCTTTATAGAGAATTTTGGCCAAGGATATAGTCAAGTGTATCAGACTCTTGGAAATCTACTGATTGCTCTCCTTTTCTCTGTCTGACTCTGTGTATATGTAGATATGCATATACACACGTGTACATATGTGTTTATATGTATATACATACATACACACAGCTGCACACCCGTGTCCATACATGCATGTATATGTATATATGTATACACGTATGTATATATTCCCCCTCCCCTTTGTTTACCAAGATAACATGCTGGTTCCTTTGTCAGTAGCATACGCACTGGGCCTATTTTTGTGATAGTGGAGTGTTTGCCCCCCTGCCTGGTGCCCCACTGGTGCCAGTCTCGTCTTTTGTGAGGCAGCTGGCTGGGGTTAGAGCCTTCTGGACTGGCCTATTTGGGGCTTGAGCCCGTGACCTTAGTCATGTGATCACTGTTTCAGTGTTCATTGAGCCAGACAGGGCCTTTCCACCTTGTGTAAGCCAGCCAATTAGAGATGTAAAACCGGGCTTGAGGGGTTTGTCATGAGGATCCAGTATAATAATGTGTGGAAAGTGCTGCATAAACTATAAAGCTATATATTCCTAACGAAGCTATAATGAGGATCATCCGTGATTTTTTTCTTTTCCTTTAAAAAAAGTACATCATTTTTTAACCTTAGTTTCTGCGTTTGGGGTTCCCGCCTTAATCTAAGTTATTTTGCTACTAGTTTCTAAGTCCTGAAATATGGAACTGAGAGGAGCTCCCTCCGTCTTCCCCCTCCTCTCTAGCTGCTTGCCCTATTTTTATTTTGTCTCTTGTGGGATTACAGCAGTAACCCCCAGCTGGACCAGGTAGGTTAAGTGTGTTACAGCCTGTCTGCCTGCCTGTCTTCTCTCTGTCCGAACAGCACATTCCTGTCTTTGCCACAGTCACCAGAGCAGCCTATTTATAATTTAAGGGCATCCTTTTGGACAGATCCCATAAAAAGGCTCCTAAAAAGGTAATTGCTGGGTGGAGCACACTTAAAAAAAAATTCTTTTCACTGTGTAGTCATTCTTATTTTTTAAAAAAAGTTTTCAAAGACTGTTTAATGGTGAAAAGAGGTTAGATAGACTAATATCTAGGATATTGGCCTGGGATTTGTCAGACACTTAACACCTTGTATTAGACAGCTGCGTGGAGAGCTTAAGTTATGGGTGCTGCAAGTAGAAATTGAAGGAGGGGAAAACATAGTTCTCATTCTCAGAGGACTCTGAGTCTGATAGAGAGTGTGGAGAGTGGGACAAATTTCCTGACTTCCCAATCTGATGGGGAGATGTTTAGCCCCTCTCCTCAGGGAGCTCCCAGTTTGAGGGGTCGTTCTGATGTGATGGAAGAGACAGCCTCCATCTTCATTTAGCCCCACCTAATGGGGGAATCAAGGTCCCTGTTGCCCTGTCTGGGTCTCTCCAGTTTGAAGCTACCTCCTGTATTTAGCTTTTACTTACACTGAGGCACTCCAACACCCACACACCTTAAGGATTCTTCCAATTACTTTGAATTTACTTTCTGTATTTTGTATTTATTTTTGTATATGTTGTAAGTATAAATATTTTGTATTTCCTTATCCACATACAAATCTCTCCCCTCCCTCTCAGTAGAATGTAAATTTCTTAAAGGGGGGGGGAGTGTTTTATGTTGTTGTAGCTGCTTGCACCTTTTGTCTTTTCCTGCCTTGCCTATTTGTAGGTGATTAATAAAGGCTTGACTTAATGAATAAATTATTAGGGGTTGGGGAAGGCAGAGATGGTTTCTGTTTTGAAGAATCTCCAGTCTAATGTAAGGGGGAGATCATCACAATTAGTAATGATTGGCTCAGTCAAATAAACAAGTAGCTGAAAGCCACTACATTCAGTGCCTGGGATGAGCTTAACCTTCCCCTTTGTCTATTATACCTTCAGTATGTGCTGTTAATGTTGGTACAGGGTGAGGAGGGGAAGATTGCGAGGTGGAAGCAAATACTGAATGAACACAGAACCTTCATTCTTGGTGGTTCGTGCCAACTGTAGCTTCAGTAAGGTAGCCTGTATATAGATATTTTAGCTTCTGCATGAAGTGGGGTCCAAAGAGGCCCCAGGGCTGTACTCTGTAGGCTGGGTGGAGGTCTGTGCTGTCTTTAGTGGTGACCAGGCTGTTTCCTGTGTTGGACTTCTCTCCCCAGAGAACTCTGAGTTTTCTTCCAGCTCTGAGATTTTGTCTTATTGGACACAGAAATCTTTGGAATGACTGTAGCTCTGGTTTTGGATGACCTGAGTTTGAATCCTGGCCAACCAAATACCCATATGACCTTGGGCAAGTAATTTCTCCCCTCTTGACTCAAGTCAGTTTTCTCATTGGTAAAACATAGGTGTTTGGACCAGATGACTTGTGAGGTTTCTTCTAGCTCTAAATTCATTGTCTTATGATAAAGATGATTGGAGTCAGTTAATTAGGCTGTTTATATTAAAATGGGAGTGAAATGTGATTCCATTGGAACTTCTGAGATAATGAATGGGAGATATAATTTTCAATTTAATTTGAATAGATATTTATCAAATGCTTGCTTTGTACAGAACACTGTATAAGAAACTTGGGAGGGATACAAAGAGATTGAGACAAAATTCTGGCTCTCTGGGGCCTATTATCTAGGGTAGAGAAGGACCTGTCAATCATTAAGCATTTATTTTGTACCTTCTGTGTTCCAGACACCGTGCTCCACACTAGGGCTATGAATGCCAAGAATGAAATAATCACCTACTCTACTCAGTGGGCTTGCCCGTCTGGCCCTCAGCTCCATCTATTCGGTGTCATCTGTTGAATTACAGGAAAAAAATTTGAGCTAAACTTGGATCAGTTAGAGGAGGCCTCCGAACCCAGCAATGCGATGTTGTAAAGAGGCAAAACCATGTCTGATGCAGGGGTGCAGACAGACTAAACCCTGTGGCCCATTATGGGATTTGTAAACCTCATAGTTGGTTTGTATGAGTCAAACTCCCCTTTCAGGGGCATCCTGGACTCCTCAGTTTAAACAAGTCAGAGGTTGGACGGCTTTCAGGGTTGTGGAGATGGAATGAGGAATAATCAGTTCTCTGGCAGACAGGCCACAGGTTTCAGTTCAAATCACACGGAATGGCTGAACCCTTTCTCAGTTCAGAGCCTCAATTGGACCACATTTAGTGGCAGGCAGGAGGTTTCTGGTGAAGTCCAGTGGTTTTGGGCATTGGGAGGAAATGAAGGTAGCACTTAACAAATAAAAACAAAGCCAAGTGCTTAGAGAAGATTTTGTGAATGCCGTTTAACCTCATTAGCTGAATTCTTTTGGTCTTGTACTATGTCTTCAGATCACAAGATGGAACTAGTTTCAGTTTGAGTGACTTCTGCCTCCCATTTTCTGTACATCTCACATTGACACATCACATTTACTTTTGATGGGGGTTGGTTTTTCGCACCCTCCTTTTAGCATCCGACTGTTCAATGTGGGGCAGGGTGGGAGCAAAGAAGGGAAGGAGTTTGTTGTTGGGAGTTTGGTGTTTTCCTTAATGAATATAAAGCTAGAATTCTTTTTCCCCCTCTTTGGGTTCCTCTAGTACAGCAGCTGTCCCTAAACATCAGCTTTTAGTTTTTCCATCTTCCTCCCTTTCTTCCCTCCTGTTTTTGCTGTCCCTAGGAGATTTGTAAAACCCCAGGTCTCTGGTAAATATTTTTGAATTGTGAGCCTGATTCTGTGCTTGCTGCCCAGGCGCTGATGGTACTCAGTGTGGGTTTTGGAAATTGTCTGGATTGGGGATGGGAAGGCAACATTTGGAGGGTAACAAAAAAACCTGGTATGGTCGAGTAAAGTAATTCCTCCCACACTTTCCAGAGCCTGCGCTCTGCTAGAGGACTCTTGTGTTCTTTCCCTGTGTTTCATCACTTTTTGTTTTACTGTACTTCTAGTGAAGTACTGTCAGTGAGTTCCTAATCTCAGATCACAAGGGTCCTCCTGCCCTTGCCTCTTTCCTTGGTCTCCTCCTTCTCACACAGTCAGAACTTGCTTTCAGCAAAGGATCTGATGGCTGCCTTCATACCAGGGGATCAGGAAGCCTTCGTGTGGCACTTCTCCCAAGTGTATGTGAACTTTAAGCACAGGAAAAATGGAATTGCGGACATTGGTAGGGTGGAAGAGCAAGTCCTGGTAGACTCTCATCAAATCATTGTCGTTAGATGCAGAATGATAGGATCATAAAATTGAGAGCTGGAAGGCAAAGGATTTTGTAGATCTGTCTGGTTCAGCTAATTCCTTTTACAGATCAGGAGCTAGTTTCTGGATGCAGAGGGTCTAGGTCTAACCTCGGCTCTGCCACTTAAACTACATGATCTTAGCCAAGTTATTTCCCTTCTCTGGGTCTCAGTTTCCTCATCTGTAAAAGGAGGGGGTTGGGCTAGATCACCTCTAGCTCTGACAATGAATAGAAAATGTCTAAGATGTCCCAGCTTTTAACCCTGCCATCTGACTGTGGGGCCTATAACATTTTGCTTTTATTATTTTTTTTTTGGAGGGGGAAAGGCAGGGCAATTGGGGTTAAGTGACTTGCCCAAGGTCACATGGCTAGTAAGTATGTCAAGTGTCTGAGCCTGAATTTGAACTTAGGTTCTTCTGACTTCAGGGCCAGTGCTCTATTCACTGTGCCACCTAGCTGCCCTGGCCTATAAAATTTTAAGTGATTTGCCCACATAGCTAATTTAGTGGGAGAGCCAAGATTTAAACCCAGATCCTCTGACTCTGAATTTTGGGCTCTTGTCATTGTAGCAGCAAGCACCCCAAGCACGTCCTCAGGGTTTGCTGCTCATACAGGTTCTTGGATCTGCTTTGTTAAAGGAAAGCAACTCAAAATGGGTTAACAAGCTTACTTTAATCAGTCAGACATATATCGTTTACCTTGTTCAGGGGAAAAAGGTCAGCACCCCAAACTTCAAAATATACAGACATAATTATCAAGACAGAAACATCAAGTAGACAGATTTCCAAACTGTCCAACCATTACATCCATACCCAGTCAACATCTGGGTTTCCACATCTGGGTTTTTCAAAGCCGGGGGGGCCCTGGACAACGGCTTCCCAGAATACAGATCAAATCACAGAACACTTCTCAAAGTGAGCCCCCAAAACAAAGCTACACATCAGGGCTTATATAGCCTTCTCCTGGCTCAGAGAATGTAACAACCCTATTGACTCACTGGCCAATCAAGAAGTATCTACTGAAAAACTAGCCTCCCACCCCAGGCTTCAGGTGCACTTTAGCCTAGGGGCAGGGAAGATCTTCCAAATTTGCATTCCCATTACAGTCATCTAGCATAATCTTTTGCCAAAGAAATGTGATCATGGCGCATTGAAAGGGTGAACAGGGAAGAAGGGGTCACTACAAAATTTGCTATATTTGTAGCAAGTTCAGTGACTGCCTGTAATATTTTCTAAAGTGCTGGAGATGTGACTGTAATTGCAAGTTCTGGGGTGGAGTGAGGAGGAGAGGATCTGACATCCTCCAGAACAGACTTCATTCTTACTCAAAGTGATATGCTAGAATATAAGCTCCTTGCAGGCAGGTTCTATTTCAGTTTTGTCTTCTTATTCCCAGGTTTTAGCACAATACTTAATAATTGATGGATTGATTATTAAATTGTCACTTGACAGCCTCAATTTGAGGGCAGCATTTGTCATGTGGAACTGGGAACACAGCAGAGAATTTTCTTAAAAATTTATTTTACAAAAAGAGGAAATAAGAGTGCCAAGAGAATTGCCTGAAAAAAAGAGAGGGAAATAATTTTTGTGGTTCATTTCAAAGGGTAATAGGCTGGCTTATTCAAGGAACCCCTTCTCTCCCTGGTGCTCATTGGGTAGCTGTAGCTCTAAGGAATGGCTTCTGTCCTTCTGAACAGCACAAGTCCTGCTGCATTGCTTGTTTCTGACTTCCATTGACATTTGTTCAAGCTTGGGCAAGAATGGGGATGTTTCATGTGGCAATAACCCATTATGAAACTCACTTGGTACCAGTAGGACTTTGTTTAGGGGTAGAGGGTAGGATGTGTGTAAGGGGGAAGAGGGGCCTGGGGGATCAGACTGTGGTTCAAAGAAGAGACTTTCCAAGGCTTTAAACATAAATGAAACATAAAAGGTTTCATTCTAACCAGTGGATAGTTTCTTAGGCCTGGGTCCCCTTATGCTTTATCTTGGCTCCTGGGGATGTTGAATTCCCACATGTTTACTTATGTTATAAAACCCCAGATCTGGTTTCTTATGTTACATGGCCCCCTCTATTCACATTCTGCCTTGAGTTCCAGGACTGTGGATTCAAGCAAGCAAAAAGAACATCATTTCTCGTATTTGTTGGCCTGTTCTTTCTAAGTTGAGACTGTAGCAGAATAGGAGCCCTTAATGTTGGGCCTGAATATGGATTTCACTGAATGACTTTCCCTTAAAAATTTTAAAAAATATTTTATATTTATGTCATCATCATTTCTGAATATATCTTTTCCACCTCCACCCCCATGCTGTCTCTTATAATAAGAAATAAATAACAAAGAGGAAATGACATCCTTGGTGCCTCCCCCTTCCCCCAGTATTGGAAGACAAAGCACCTGTGATGGTTGAGAATATCTATAAAAGGGCAGCCAGCATGTGTGCAAGCTGAGAAGCCTAGGAGGGGAGAGGACAGGTGAGAAAGACCATGCTTTAGACCAGTAACTGTTAGTTTGGGCATGGGCTAGTGGTTTGCTTGCATTTGGGTATTCTGAGCCACAGGAGGGCTAAAGCCGATTGGGTATCCACAGAAAATTCTTCACCAGTATGGTAAACTCCCATGAGCATAGGGGCTAACTGGCTGCTTAAGAAGGAACAGACATATCTGGCCCAAGTTAGAGAGGTTAGCGTGTAAGTGGCTTCTTCCAGTCAAGGAAGGATAGGTCTCCTCTCAATAAAAGATGAGACTGTTAGCAGTGAGCTACATATATTCTTTGGGCAGAGAAGAAGAAAGCCAGAGAAAAAGAAACAAAAATAGGGCAGGTCTGGGGGGTACACAGCACTGTAGCCCTTTGAATCTGAAGACACTGTAAACATTACAGTTTGACTATAAAGAGGGTGGAGAAGGTTGGATAGATGCTGTATAGTATGCTCTTGTACGTAGTGCTTACATGGTGCCTGGCACATGGTAAGCCCTTAAAAATGTTTGATTGTACAGTAGAAAAGGAGCTGTCAAGTGGGAGTCAGTTGACACAGGTTCATCTCTTAAGTTTTGTGGTATATTACTTGTATGTCCTTGGGAAAGTCGTTTAAGATTCTTAGGCCTCGATTTTCTCTTCTGTATAAAACTAGCTTTAAGGTCACTTTTATTACTGAATCAGTGATTGTCCTTTGTTCCTGTGTTTTACATCAGCCGAAGAAGAATCTGCAGCCACATTTGCTGCATAGCAGATTAATTTAAGAACGCAGTCCCTTAAGCTATTCAGAGACCCTGCCCCCACTCTCCTCACTGCCCCCCCCCCATGCCCCCCATTCCACCCCTCACCACATACACCACACTCAGGCTTAACCTCTAGGGCAGTTTCTGTGGGCTAGGCATAGTCCTATCCTCCTTCTCCTTACCCCCATCCCTAATCATAATTTACTTGCTGGTGCCCATTCCCTCAGGGCCTTGTTAAATAATGACAGCTAGCTAATTGGATAATCATTCATCCTGCTCTTTTAGCTTATAAACATTATTAGGCCCCTACTGTGTGCAGAACACTGATGGGAAATG
>NW_027187316.1:9840785-9851560 GCF_028583685.1 Petaurus breviceps papuanus
AACTACTTAGTGCGGTTGGAGGAAGGACACAATTTCAAAGGCAATAGAGAAGCCTGGGTTTCTTCTAACTTGAATCCTCTGCTCCCCTGCTCTTGTAATCTCTGCTCTGTTGTGAATGACATGTGCTAATGACCCTGTGTTAGTTTACACCCAGACAGCACATTTACATTTTAAAATCTAGGATCCTAGAGCTTGGAGAGACCAGCCCCCTCATTTTACTGAAGAGAAAACTGAGCTCTACATGCTCAAACCTTAAGGTAAAGGATCTCTAATGTCAGGAAGAATTCAGATTTAGTCTGAATTTATCAGAGAAGAGATATAGCATGTTTGGGGGCAGCTGGGTGGGACTTTGGAGTGCCCTTGCAAATTATAGCTCTAGGGACCCATTCACCCCTGACAACGGCAGCAGCCACACCACCATAAAGATGCTCACGATGGCCATAGATTTAGAACTGAAAGGGACCTTCTGGATAATAGAGTCTAATACTCTCATTTTACAGATGAGAAAACTGAGACCCAAAGGTCATACTGGTAGTAAATGATAGAGCCAGATAATAGCTGATATTTCTATGTTACAAATCCCTTTATTTAAAATAACTCTTCAAGGTAGATACTAGAAGTGTTATCACTATTTTATAGATAAGGAAACTGAGGTACAGGGAAGCAAAAGTAATTTGCTCAACATTATTCAGCTTGTAAGTGGCAGATTCACTTTTCCAAATGCTTTTCCAGGGATGTAGAGTAGTCTATCAAGTGATCGACATTCTATACTTAAATCAATTCCATCAGCTTTTTAAAAAAAGTGAATACTGGTGCCCAGAAGACTGTGCTACTGCCCTCGTCATGGATTCTTCCTAGGACTTAGACCTGGAAGGGCCTTTTAAGAGTTGTGTAATCCAAACCTCACATTTGACAGATAAAGAAATGAATGAAATTAACATGTAAGTGACTCATAGATGGTCACACACATAGGTTAGGGTTCATAAACAAGGTCTTTCACCCCAGATCTGGTGCTTTTACTATGATATCACTAGAATTTATTCCACACCCCTGCTGAGGCAGTCACTCCCAATATGGAGAGAGCAGGTGTTAGTAGTAGGACCTCAGGCATAGTGAGTGCTAAGAGTAAAGATGAGGGCAGAAAGGAGGAGAATAAAGAGGAATGAAGTAATGCAATCTCTGTCCCCTGGTGAACCCAAAATATGGGGAGACATGGTCCGGTCATTAAGCCTTTCTTAGATTGTGGGGAAATTTACTTCCCACAGTACTTTATAATTTAAATTGGGAGAGGGGGTGAGAAATTGTCTAATACTGCTATTTTTCATATGTATTTTATCAGTCCATCAGTAAGTACATATTAACTGCTCAATGTATGCCAGATACTCTACTAGATATGGGGTTATAAATATGCTAATAAGTCAGCTTTTGTCTAATTAAAGAACTATATAATGAAATGGTAAGATCTAGACATATTATGTATATAATAAGAATAGTAATCTTCATTTTGTTCTTTTAGCTATATGAAGCAAAGAAACAAGAATAGTCAAATTTTTTTTTTTTTTTGGCCAGGGAAGGTAGGGGAATTGGGGTTAAATGACTTGCCCAAGGTCACACAGCTAGTAAGTGTGTCAAGTGTCTGAGGCCGGATTTGAACTCAGGTCCTCCTGACTCTAGGGCCAGTGCTCTATTCACTGTACCACCTAGCTGCCCCCAAGAATACTCAGTCTTTAAGGATGTGGTGATGGATTCATTGGCAGACTCTCAGCAGTGAACTGTGTGTGCTCTTTGGGTAGTGAAGAAGAGAGCCAAAGATGAAGATAGAACAGATTTAGGGGAGTACACAATACTGTGTCCTTTGAGTCAGAAGGTACTCTAACTGTTTGACCATGGCAGCTGGAGAGGGTGGAGAAAGTTTGACAGTCATTATATATACAGCACTGACTGGTAATACAGCTAAATAATAATAGTTTGCCTTCATACAGTTCTTTAATTATATGAAGGTTAAATGTTAGAATATGTGTGACCCTAGCATCTAGAAGAGTGCCTGGCACATAGTAAGTGATTATTGTTGATTAGATGTGAAAATAACAATATTGAAATATTTCCCTTCGCTTTATATAGTTCTTTAACTATATAAAGGCTGTTATTATCATTATATTTGTCACCTTTTAAAGAAGGTTTGCAAAGCACATTTTTTTTTTTGGAGGGCATTTGGGGTTAAGTGACTTGCCCAAAGTCACACAGCTAGTAAGTGTGTCAAGTGTCTGAGGCCGGATTTGAACTCAGGTACTCCTGACTCCAGGGCCAGTGCTCTATTCACTGCGCCACCTAGCCACCCCCCAAAGCACATTTTCAATACAATAATATTTAATCCTCATAGCAACCCTGTAAGGTAGATGCTGTTATAGTAGTGAATAGAGTAATGGACTTGAAGTCAAGAAATTGGGGTTCAAATCTTGCCTGAGACACTTTTTAGCTATGTGACCCTGGGCAAGTCACTTAACTTCTATTTGCCCCAGTGGTGATAATAATGACACCTCCCTTCCAGGGTTGTTGAGGATGAAATGAGGTGATGCAGAAAAAGTACTTTATAAACTTTAAGACACTCTGTAAGTGTTAGCTATTATTATCAACATTTTTCAGATGAGGAAACTGAGGCAAATAGAGGTTAAATGATTTGCTCACAGGTAAGTGTCTGAGACAGGTCTTTTGACACTAGCATGCTATTATTCTCTACAGTGGTTTCAAACTCAAATAGAAACAAACCTTTGAGGACTGCATACTGACTTAGAAAACCTCTAATTAACATTATCTATGTTGTATTTTTATTTATTTTGTTGAACACTATCTAAACACATTTTAATGTGCTTTGGGCTGTACTTGGGAGTTTTTTGTGAGCCAGTGGGACACAAGTTTTTGCTATCTTTACTTCATACCACTTTATTCATATAGGTGAATTCAGATGAAGAATGATTTTAAAGAGACAGTTGCAGAGAAACAAGTATAAGTCAAGTATAGGAATGATGTGAGAAAGAAAAAAAAAAAGCACTGTCTGGGGAGACATTGACAATAGTTGTCCCAGAACCACTCAGTAGTGCCTGTGCCAGATAGCAGCTGCTATTCTTTGGGTTAAATATAGGGCAAATGTACTTAGGCCGTTTAAAATGTGGGGAAGGTTCTATTCTGCAAACTTGAGAGGTACACGGAGAGATGGGAGTGGGAGGCGGATGATGGAGTGTGATGATGGTGGGGCAACTTTAATGGTGTTTTATAACGAATTACTGTTATTGAAGAGCTGTGAGGCCAGAATCATAGAGGGCTTTGGCTGTTACTTATCCCTCACTCTACTGGGATTAGAGGTACCCAGCTTTAGTCAGTAACACCATGTAAAAAGTTCTGGGGATTGGGAAGATCCACCCACCTCCAATAATTTCATTGATATTCTAGGGAACTTCCAGTGAAGAAATTCCCCCTCAAAATGCACTTGTTGCCTGTTCTTACAACTTACTATCTTAATGAGTTGCCTAGATCAAATTTTCTCAGGATCTCATTACCGGTTATGTGTCTCAGGCAGACTTGAACCCAGGACTTCCTGACTAGAGGCTGACAAGTTTCAAACTTTGTTAAAAGTTCCCTTATCATATTTGAGAAATGAACAATATTTAGGGCAATATTGAGGAAGTTAACAATATTTAGTGCATGTTTTAGATATAACACTGTGGAAAAGCACCTATTTCTTCTTGATCCAGGTCTAGAGACAGAATTACAGAATTTTTTTTTCCCTTTCCTTTTTTGGAGGGGTAGAGGGTTATTTTATATATTTCTATTTTATTGAAGTTATTATTTCTTTTTCAGTTGAATTTTATTTTCAAATGAAGATTAGTCTTCTCTATCCCCTACCCTCCAACTTTGGCTGAGGAAGTAAGGAAAACACAATCCTTGTTACAAACATGTGTAATCAAGCAAAACAAAATTTCTCATTGGCCATGTCTAAAAGAAAATGCTCTGAGTTCTTCACCTTTCTGTCAGTAGGTGGGCAGCCTGTTTCATCATGAATCCTTAGGAATTATGGTTGGTTAGTGAGTTGATTAGAGTTTACAAATTTTCTTTTGTTTTTGTTTTATTTTGTTTAAATTAGCCAAGATCCGCCTTCTTCCCTCTCTTCCCCCACTGAGAGCACAAAAAAAAAAAAAAAAACCAAAACCCATCACATACATGCATAGTCAATCAAAACAAATTGTCTCCTTCTGAATTTTGAGTCCTTTACCTCTCTATAAGGAGGTGGGTAGCATGTTTTTTTCATCATTCCTCTGGAACCCTGACTGGTAATTATGCTGATAACAGGTCAACACACTAGCATTTGAGCAGATTTATACAACATAACTTGTTGACCCATTCTCCAACTGATGAGCACCCCCCTTCAAATTCCCATTCTTTAAAGTTTGTAGGACTAATCTCTTCCTTTATCTGCCTTCCCTCTGATTTCCTATCCTCCAACCCCCTCACCTTTCTCTCCTATTTCAATGTTGAATGAGATTGTATTTCTGTACCCAACTGTGTTTATGTGTATTCTTCCTTCTTTTTACCAGTTCAGATGAGAGTCAGGCAAGTGTCAGCCTCTTCCTTCTACTCCTTCTTCCTTGTTTGTATAAATATCTCATTATACACCTTCATTATGTGAGAGAATTTTCCCTAAACTTTGTTTCCCTCCCCCTACTTCCTCTCTCTTTCCATTTTTCCCCTCTCAGCATCATCAGGACATAGCAGAACCACTCCCAGGGCTTGTCTAATTGGACTCTCTATATGATCCCGATGATGATAGGGATCAGAGCGGAAAAATGTATCATCTCCCACATTTGAATGGAAGCAGTTTTATCCTTGTTTAGTCCTTTATCATTGTTCATTCATGTTTACCTTTTTTATGTTTCTCTTCACTCTCAACTAGCTCTGGTCTTTTCATCAGGAATGCTTGGAAATTTTCTATATCATTAAAGGACCATTCTCTCTCTCTCTCTCTCTCTCTCTCTCTCTCTCTCTCTCTCTCTTCTTTTTCACTCCCCTCCCCCCCATTATATTCATTTTGACTGGGTAGGTTATTCTTAGCTGTAAGCCCATATGTCCTTTGCCTTCTGGAATATCATATTCTAAGGTTTCTGTTCCTTTATAGTGGTGGCTATGAAATTGTGCATAATCCTGACTATGGCTCCTTGAGTTCTTGCTTTCTGGCTACTTAGAGTAATTTTTTTTTAACCTGGAAGCCCTTGCTATATTCTTGGGAGTTTTCATTTTGGGATTTCTTTTAGGAGGTGACTGGTGAATTCTTTCATTTCTTCTTTAATTGTTTCAAAGAAATTAATAAGCATTTTAAAAATTACTGGGTCCCTTCTCTGAATTTTCCATCCTTACTTCCATTGAGCAAATAAAAGCCAAACCCCCAAAACAGAGTCCTCAGTACATAGTTGGGTAGTCAACAAAACAAATTCCCATATTAGCCATGTCTAAAATATCTTTTTTTTTTAAAGTTCATCCTTTCCCTGTCAGATGAGTAGCATGTTTCATTTTCATTATTTTTGACCCGTGGTTTATCATTGCTATAATCAGAGCTCTCAAGCCTTTCAAAGTTGTTTTATTGTGTACAAACTGTTCTCTTAGTTCTACTCACTTCCTTCTACATCTTACAGTTTCTTTTGAAACTCTCCATCATTTCTTACGGCACAATGGTACACCACAATTTGTTTGGTCATTTCCCAATAGAAGGGCACCCTTTAGTTTCCAGTTTTTGGCTACCACAAGAAGAGCTGCTATATAAGTATTTGTGTCCATATAGATAGAGCCTTTTCCTTCTTTTGATTTCTTCAGTGGTGATTTCTCCTCATAGTGATAGAGCTGGGTCAAAGGTCATTTCTTATTCTCAGTTCTTTTTTTTTTTTTTTTCTGTTCCTGTTTATCTCCACTCACTGTCATGGACCCAGATCCTCCTTAATGCCAGAATTATTGAGCAGAAGGAGACAGAATAGTTCAAGGGATAGGGTGGTATTGGGAGGGGGGAGGTAAGAGATGGGACCTTGAGAACATTTACCCCAGACTTTGTTGTCTGTTTTCCTCTAAAGTTCCCCCCTCTTTAGAATATCCTCCTTGTAGTTCCCTAGTGGCATTTCCCAGAATCCAAGCCACTGAGCAGCTCTCGGGGGCTCTGGCTTTTGCTTTTCCTCTCCCACCTCCTCACTTAAAAAAGACTAATGCTCTTCTCTCCAGTTTCTTTCTGGGCACATGTCCTCATTACCCTCCAAGGAAGTTTCTATTCCTACCTGACCAAACTCATTAATGGGTAGACCTTAGCCTTCCCTTTTATTGTAGCTCTAGTCTCAGAGGTGAATTTGGCTACCGGGGGATTATTTCATCAGGGATTGGATGATTGTTATCCTTTGTTCTCGAAAAGGTCCAAAATGGCATCCTTATGTTGGGGTCAAGGTACAATGTGTCTGACTGTGACTAATCAGACCAGTATGAGCTCGGAAGGCTCTGCCACAGGTTGGGCACAAACAGTCCTTATGAACATTTAGAGTGTACATGTCTCTAAATTTGTTCATCTCACATTTCTTTTGAGCTACTTCAATTCTGCTTTACTCATAGAGCACAGCAGCTTCTCTCATGAGGACACAGCGTGCTGGGTGGGCCTGTGCCGGTGTCTCCCATGTCTCATAATCAAATTCCAAAGCTCTTCAGAGACCTTGAGAGTGTCCTGACCTCTAAATACCTGCTTTGTGTGAATTCTCCATAAAATGATCTTTTAGGCAAACCTGTGTTTGGTACTCGAGCCCTCTCCGAAGTAAAGATACCAAATAAATAAAAGGTGTTTTGATGAAGAGTTGGGAAAATCTGATTCAGGACTTAGGACAGAATTCTGTTTTAAAATGCATAAAATAAAAACATTGGATCACAAAAGAAAACCAACTTTAGTTATCAGAGTATATCTAAAAAGAATTTTTTAAAGATTGTACCAATTATGAACCCCAGACCTATGTAGAGAAAGTTCATTTTCTCTGATAATATAGTAAAAAGTGGGAATTTGAGATGAAGAGCTCAATCCAAATTCGGGAGTGAAGTCTGTATTGCAAAATATGCCATGAATATTTCTTCATAATTAGAACTGGGAGGGACCTGAGAGTTCATCTAGTCTGCTCCCCTCATTTTATACCTGAAGGAGCTGATATCCAGAGATGATAAAAAGGAACAAATTAAGTTCAACAAACATTTATTAAATGCATATTAGGTACCAGGCACTGTGCTAGGTACTAGGGATACAAAGATAAAATTGAAAACAGCCCTTCCCTCTAGGAATTTAAATTCTACTTGTGGGAGGGATTCCTATTTAAATAAATTTTTTGGGGGGGTAAATCACATTTAGGTAAATTGGGGGGGGGGAGTGAGGGAGAAAGGGCAGTCCTAACAATTAGGAAGTAGAATAAAATAAAACCCATAATTCATAGTAGGCCTGTAACATTTCAGCGGTGCATAATCATAAAAGTCTTTAAACAGAAAAGACATTTTTTTGGGACTCAAAAGATGAAGGTCTAAGGAAAGCCTTCTGAATTTCTTGATTCCTTGGTTTGAAAAAGCTACTGATTTGAGCTGGGCAGCTCTCTTATTTGTGTAAACTGTGGCAGAAGGAAGAAATGGTGGGAAGATATGTTATTTATGTAGTAAGAAGGATGTGCTGTTGTAAATTCTGAATTGGTAGGTGCCCAGTTGGAGAGGCCTTACTGGATCTAACTTCTCGATAGGGGATCTTGGGGCTCGGGAGGAGATTTTTTAAAGAGGTTTTGTGTAATTTCTTCTTTCTCATTGGAATTTTCAGTTTTGAGCCTTAAATGAGTCACCTTTTTGTTTTGGAAAAGAACCAAGTTGAAGTTGGTGAAAGGGGACAGTCTCTGATAGTTGTCTAAAGAGGAAGCCAGACTGATAGCTTCTGTCTAGATCTCTGAGGTGGGCCAAGGGGAAGCTTTGGTCTAAATAGCTGGTAGATTTTAGAGCACTTCCTTGTCCGCTTTTCTCTGGGTTGGGGGAAAGTCTCTGGGACTGGTTTTTGTGTGTGTATGTATGTGGGTATTTGTGTGTTTGGATGTATATTGTGTTTGGGTAACAATATATTTTAAGGGAAAGAATATTAGACCTGAATCAGAAGCCTAGGATATATCTTGGTTCCATGGAAAAAATGTTGAATTTTTGAATTCTGACTCTGATATTTATTATTTGTTGTCTTGGACAATTCAGTGGAAAGACTCTTGATTTTGTGTCTAAGGACCTGGGTTCAAATTTGACTTGTAACCTAGTACCTGTGTGTGGTCCTGACTTTTCTGGACCTGTTTCATAGTTTTAGACTAGATATCATCTAAGGTTGATTCTCCTTCTAATCTTTGAATCTGTGATCTTAAGTTGCTTAACCTTGATGAACTTAAATTTCTTTTATAAAATGAGAACATTTTGTATAAGATTATACTGTGAAATATGCTGTCCTCTATACCTACTGTATCTGTAAAATGGTTATAGTAATACTTGCCCCCTCTCTCACTTGCTTATTAGTAAACCTTCGAGCTTGTTGGAGAATATTAGCAATTGTTATTTATTTCCTCTTAACTAAGCAGGCATTAGAAAATAGTTGCCAAAACAGGAAAATGATAAATGTTGGAGAGGATGTGGGAATGTTGGAACACTAATTCATTGTTGGTAGAGCTGTGAGCTGATCCAACCATTCTGGAGAACAATTTGGAACTATGCCCAAAGGGCTATAAAAATATGCATACCCTTTGACCCAGCAATACCACTTCTAGGGCTGTATCCCAAAGAGATCATAAAAATGGGAAAAGGAACCACATGTACAAAAATATTTATAGCAGCAATTTTTTTGGTGGCTAAGAACTGGAAATCAAGAGGATGCCCATCAATTGGGAAATGGCTGAACAAGTTGTGGTTTATGAATGTAATGGAATTGTGCTATAAGAAAGGATGAACAAGCAGACTGCATGAACTGATGCTGAGTGAGGGGAGCAGAACCAAGAGAATGTTGTACACAGTAACAGCCACAGCCTTTGAGGACTGATTTTGACAGACTTAACCCTTCTCAGCAATGCAAGGACCTAAAACAATTCCAAAGATCACATGATGGAAAATGCCAGCCACATCCAGAGAAAGAGCTATGGAATCAGAATACAGAATGAAACAGACTGTTTTCTTTTTTGTTTTGTTTGATTTTATTTTTGTTTTATTTTCCTTCTTCATGGTTTTTCCCATTCATTATAATTCTTCTATGCAACATGACTGATGGGAAAATGTGTTTAATAGCAATGTATATGTAGAGCCCATATCAGATTGCAAGCCATCTTGGGAGGGAGTGGGAGAAAATCTAAAACTTATAGAAATGAATATTGAAAATTAAAATTAAATAATTTAATTTAAAAATGAACAAAAAAAATAGTTGCCAAACTTTAGTGAGTGATTAGTGGAACCCGTGTGCTTAAAGGCTGTGAGAGGAGGCAAATCAAAAGGGAAGCTCCATGTCTTAGGGGGAGCCGTCCACCCAGTGAGGCAGCTAGGTGGGACAGCAGTTAGAGCTCTGTGCCTAGAGTTGGGAAGACCTGACTTGGAACTTGCCATATAATCATGGGCAAATTCCTTCACTTCTGTTTGCTTCTGCTTCCTCATCTGTGAAATGGGGTTAATGATAGCTCACAGGGTTGTTGTGAGGATCAATTGAGAAGCCTTAGTATAGCTCCTGGTACACAGTAGGTAGTTAATACATGCATATTCTCTTCCTATTTCCTCTCCCTTCCCTCTTCTCTCCCACTGGGGATTTGGACAGCTGATTGGTCATGGAAAAACTATGTACCTGGAAGAGTAGATCAGATCAATCAGTCAATCAATAAAGTACCTTCCACGTACTGTACTTAAAGGTAAATGTAGTCCTTGCTCTAAAAGGCCATACAATCTAGTGGGGGAAGACAGCATGTTAACAAGTATAATAAAGCCAGCTACATACAAGATGAGTAGGAATTAATTAACAGAGGGACAGCACAGAGGGGTTGGGGGAAGGATTCCTGTAGAAGGTAGGATTTTAGTAGGGACTTAAAGGAAGCCAGGGAGGTCAGCAGTTGGAGTGGAGGGGAGGGAGAGCATTCCAGACATTTGGGACAGCCAGAGAACAGATGTCAGTATGGAGTGAAACAGCAAGAGTTACATGGGTCAGGGTGGGGGGAGTAAAGTGTAAGAAGACTGAAAGGTAGGAGGAAGACACTAGTTTATGAAGGTCTTTGAATGCTGAACAGAGCAGTTTGTATTTGATCTTGGAGACAGTAGGGAGCCCTTGGAGTTTATGAAAAGGGTGGATGGTTGATGTGATCAGACCTGTGGGATATAGTGGTCTATCCCTGACAAGCACTTGAGAGCAAAATAGAATAGAGAATACTGGTTCTGAAGCTAGGCAACTGAATGGAAACCTGAGGACTGAAAATTCTAATCCCACTCTCCCTCTGACTCATGGATGTATGACCTTGGTCAGGTCAGTTCCCCTCCTAGTTGTTAAAATTTCCCACAGCTGTAAAATGAGCCAAGAAACCATAGGCCATTTCCTTTCATCTATCAGCTTGACACACTACCAAGCACTGTAGAGACTGAGTTTTGTGGGTATACATTTTGGATAGTGGTAGAATGTAAGCTTCTTGGGGGTAGGAGCTTTCTTTCTTTCTTTCTTTCTTTCTTTCTTTCTTTCTTTCTTTCTT
>NW_027187316.1:9851660-9961085 GCF_028583685.1 Petaurus breviceps papuanus
CTCTCTCTCTCTCTCTCTCTCTCTCTCTCTCTCTCTCTCTCTCCCTCCCTCCCTCCTTCCCTTCCTCCCTTCCTCCCTCCTTTCTTTCCTGTTCTTATGCCCAGAGTCATTGCCCATAGTAGGAACTTAATGTTTGTTGAATTGAATTGTGGATGAAAGATCAAAAGCCAGGGTGTTGGAGCAGCACGTGTAGCTGGGGACTGGGGATTGGGAAAGACCTCATGTCTATCTACCCAACAGCTAATAATGTTGTTGATCAGCCCCTTCAGGGTTGTCTGACTCTTCTTGAATAGCAAAGATACTGGAGTGGTTTGCCATTTCCTTCTCCAGCTCATTTTACAGATGAGGAAACTGAGGCAAACAGGGTTTTAAAAAAAGTGTGTCTGGTGCATATGTGTATGTTCCTCCCCCCAGCTGAATATTTACTAATACACTGTTAGCACAAAAGGCATCGCTTCCTCCCCTTGGGAGCTCAGAGGCTTTGGGTCTTGCTTGGAAGACAGATAAGCAAATCATACCCAATGACATTTTAGTGTTTGTGAGGCGTCTGGACACCTGTAGGAAAATTTGCTGGTTCTGAACAGCTGAGGCAATCATATATATTTATATTTTTAAACCTGCTGTTCCTAGCCATCTACTTAGTTTACTCTTTGTAGGGGTAGAGGGTGTGTGTGTGTGTGTGTGTGTGTGTGTGTGTGTGTGTGTGTGTGTGAATTTTATCTGACTCCTTTAAATCTTTTGCAATTGTATGGTTTTGTTTTTAAAGTTTGTCATAAACTTCCTGTTTGGGGCCTGTTTCATTTTATATTTTTAAGCCTTTGGTATCCTGAGAGCTCAAAGCCTCTATTTTCTCATACTGCCTGACTTCTGAATCTAAGCTCCATGTTACTTTTCTTACTTGATGACAATGATAATAATGATGAAGAAGAAAAAGGTTTTAATACTTTGCAATGAAAGCACTTTCATTGCCATTATCTCAGTATATCCTCGGAACAACCAATAGATTATAGACTTCTAGACTATAAACTCAGTGATAGCAGGAACCCAGGCTCATTTAAACTTCAATCAACAAGCATTTATTAGGCATTTACTGTGTGCCAGGTACTGTAAAAATGAAAGAAAAGATGTCAAGTGCTTGCTATGTGCCAAGCACTGGGATACAAACAGAAAAATTGAGAGGCAGTTCTTTCTCTGAAGGAATTCATCTTCTATTTGGGAGAGACAACACATGAAAGAAAGTTTAACTTTTAGAGTATACAGAGAGGCCCGGGAGTCTTTAGTTGATGTCACTAGTCTAGATGGGGTGTGTAGAGGCACTGTGTGTGTGTGTGTGTGTGTGTGTGTGTGTGTGTGTGTGTGTGCAGATTGGAAGGCCTGGATACCGAGGAGGAAATGTTAAGTCTTGGTGGTCCTCCATTTCACTAGATAATTCCTGTCTTATCTAAACCATAGCAGCAGTCAAAGCAGTTTGGAATGATTCTGGGCATCTTGGGGATGGAGGAGAGGAGGTGAGGGGGAGAATGGTGCCCCCAAGGTATAGATGTTAGTTTTAGGGGGATATTTGTGTATTTGAATATTTGTATAGAAATGTATTTATTAATAGGGTAATAAAGGGCAGCTAGATGGCTTAATGGACAGAGCCCTGGGCCTAGAGTCTGGAAGACCTGAGTTCAAATGTGATCTAAGATACTAGTTGTATGACCATGGGCAAGTAATTTCATTCTGTTTGTCTGTTTCCTCATCTGTAAAATGAACTGGAGAAGGAAATGGCAAACTATTCCTGAAATCCGAAATGGGATCATAGAGTCAGACACAGCTAAAATGACTGAAAAATGACAAGATTTAAGAAAGTTATGAAGAAACAATAATACAGATTAAATTTAAAATAGTGTTGGGAGCACATTCTTTTTTTTCTGAAGATCTGGTCGTTAAACATTACCAGCACACAACTAGACTAAGCTTTAAAGGAAATTGGAAGTGTGTGGGTGTGGTTTTTTTAAGGGATGGGTGTGGGGAAGCAATTAGTAGACCAGTCTGAATGGAAGTAGTGAGTTTATTTGTATAAGGAAAAACTTGCAGATTTGATTGGAAAGAGGGCCTTAAATGCTATGCTATATGACTGACCTTAATCTCAGGAAGTGTGTATCCATTATAAGGTTTTAAACAGGGAAGTGACATGATACAGGGAATAATGAAAATATCTGATATATATATAAAATCACTTAAAGAGGCCATGAACCCTTTCATTCATTTCATTTCATAAACCCTTTTCATTTCCATTTCATTTATTCATCACAACAACCTTGCTAGGTGTGGTAGGTCTCAGTTGATTATCACAACCCAGCTAATACTATAGGCATTATCTACCTTCACTTTACAAATCAGGAAACTGATGCTCAGAGCTGTTAAGGGAGTTGCTCAAAGTTGCATGTCACATGACTAACAAATATCAGAGTTTGGAACCCAGCAGGGCCTTCTGAATACAAGCCTCTTCTTGCAGCCTCTTCATGCCTCCCCATCCAGGTCCTTGTACATTTAATCACAGTGCCTTTCTAGCATTACTTTGGTAATGCTTGATTGGTATGCTGTAGTGCTAGATTTGGATTCCAGTGCTCTGAATGCAGATCCTGACATTTCTGATTGATTGTATGAACTTGGGGCACATTACTTAGTGTTGGGGTGGGTGAGTTTGAGTTTACAAAACGAGGGAGTCGGACTCAGTGATCTCTAAGCATCTCTTCTGGCTTTAAATCTATAGTAATAGAAATAATAGTAATTATTAATAGTAATCATAATAAATGATAAAATAAACAGTAATAAATAATAACAAAAATAATAAAGAGCTTAGCATCCACCTAGCACTTTAAGGTTTTCAGAGTGCTTTCTTTACTTATAATAACAATAACCCTGGAAGATAGAGAGGTGCAGTAACTCCAAGATAACAATGATGATGATGGATACACAAAAGTTATTTTATAATAACCCCACTTGAGCATTCTAATTGAACCAGGTTACAACATTTCAGACCTCGTTCAGCTGAACACTAGAGACATAGATTATATGCCCACCTGGTGATGACCCCAGCTGGTGGCTGGTTCTTGAGCCACAGCAGTGAGGATGGGTATGGGTGGGTCTGTGCAATCTGTCTGTACAGCTACCAAGCTGCCTCAAACACAGGCCTGACTATGTCACTCCCCAGTCAGTAATCTTCCTTCTGGGGGAGGCTAGGTGGTGAAGCGAATAGAGCACCAGCCCTGGAGTCAGGAAGACCTGAGTTCAAATCTGGCCTCAGACACTTAATACAAAAACTAGCTGTGTGACCTTGGGCAAGTCATTTAACCCCAATTGTCCTACCTTACCCCCTCCAAAAAGCAACAAGAACAAAATAAACTTCCTTCCACGTAAGATCACATACAAACTCTTCTGTTTGTCATTTCAAGCCCTTTACTCTTTGGCTCCAGAGCTTTTACAATCTCTTCAGTTCATTTCTGTGCTTTTGTATAGGCTGTGCTCACCCTTTCTTCCACACCCTCACCCACTTTTTCTTGGATTTCACTCTTACTCCACCAGTATCTCTTAAAATCCTCAGCTTCCTTTCAAAGCTCCATTCAAGCACCATCTTATATGAGACTTTCTTATTTCCCTTTCCTCTCCCTCACTTCCCCTACATTTATTTTACATATGTTCATATGCATATGTTTTGTCTTTTGCAGTTGTCTGTGAATTCCTCATGGGCTAAGACTGTTAATGTTTGTCTTTGTATCACCAGGATGACTGGTGCAGAGTTGGTTATTAATAAATGATTTTTTATTTGATTGTTCTGCTATTCTCTTATCACAATGACTAGCACATAGTTGGTGATTATAAATGATTTTTGATTGATTGATTATTCTGCTATTACATTTATAGCATTGCTTCTGTAGAAATATCCCCCCTACCTTGGCAGCATTATTTCTCCTCATCTCTGCTTTTCATAGAACTAATTCATACTGTTAAGTTGGGCATGACTAATATTGTTAGATTAGGGATAGTTATTTGGCAGAGGGGTTACAGTATGGATTAGAAAAGCTGAGAGACTAGAGTTAGAGAGACCAGTCAGGACACAGTTATTGTAATAGCTTAAATATGAGTTGATAGGGACCTGGAAAAAAGATGCCTAGAGCTGGAAGACTGTTGGACATAGGAAATGAGGGAGGAAAAAGGAGCAAAAGATGACTTAATTGAACTAGCATCGTCCTACTAGGTTTTTATCAATTGACTCCTGTGTGCAAGGTGATGAACTATGGGAGTTGATATATGTACTAGGTACTAAAGATACAAAAATGAAAAAGGCCACATTCCACCTCCCCTCAAGTAGCTTACTGTCTAACGTGGTGATACTACTTCTAATATAAAGCAGAGAGCTCTTGAATGCAAAGAGAAGTCCAGAGTAGGATGAGAACGTGAAGGACAAAGTTAAGAGCCTTAACGACTGGCAGATATTGTCAAAAATAGGGTCTTGTCTGTGGTCATGTGGCTGGCTGGTAGACATCTCAGAAGTAGAATTTGAACCCAGTTCTAACTACCTCTCAAGTGTAGCACTCCCCAGGATCTAAAAAGCAGGCTTGATAATAAGGGATAAGGAGAAAACTGGGAACTCCTACGAGAGTGAAAAGGGCAAAGATTAGGGAGGTAGGAAGTACTTGGGGCAATCTGGCCTGCTTCGGTTTTGCTTGAAGCTGATCCTGTTCAGATATTATTAAGCAAATAAATTTTTGGTTTAAGAAGGTGGTGACTAATTTCACTTCCATGCCATTTTTAACCTGGCTTGAAATATGACTAGTATCCGGAGACAGCACATTATTCAGTGGATAACACCTAGTTGTGGTTAAGAATCAGCCTTTTGTTGTTTTGCTCAGCAGCTCCAATAGTAGCTCCCTCTGTTTCATGGTAACACAATCTAGTTGATATTAAGAATACTTTTTTTCTTATATTTGTTGCTATTTCTAGTTTCTTTTTCTGGTTTCATATCTACTGTGTTAGGGCTGGAATCCAGAAAGCCCAAGTTCAAATCCAGCCTCAGACCTCTATTATCTGTGTGTAATATTTCCTTTTCTGTAACATAGAGGTAAATGATAGTCTCTTCTTCCTAGAGTTGTTGTGAGGATCAAATAAGATAATATTTTTAAAGTGCTTAGTTTAGTGCCTGGCACATAGTAAGCTGTATATAATCTGCTGGGGGTGGCTAGGTGGTACAGTAGATAGAGTGCCCCTGGAGACAGGAAGACCTGAGTTCAGATATGGCCTCAGACACTTACTACCTGTGTGACCCTGGGCAAATCACTTTACCCTGTTTGTCTGTTTCCTCATCGGTAAAATGGGCTGGAGACGGCAATGGCAAACCACTCCGATATCTTTGCCAAGAAAACCCCCAAAATGGGGTTATGAAGAGTTGGACGTAACTGAAACGATTAAACAAAATGTATTATTATTATTATTATTAATGAATGTCTGAGTTGATCAATTTAGGGTTGCAGCTAAAATCCAGTGTGTACATTGAAAACTTTTTTTCCTACCGTGTTTCCCCGATAATAAGACCTATCCCGAAAATAAGCCCTCCCCTTACTGTGTAAGATTCCTCTAAAATAAGCCCTCCCCCAAAAATATCAACTCTCAGATTGAAAGAGGTTAAATAACTTGCCCAGATTTATGTTGCTGTTGAGTGTCTGAGACAATATTTGAATTTCTCTCCTCCTTATTCTAGGAAGTAGTAGCTAGGTGGCTTAGTGCATAGTTCTGGGCCTGGACTCATGAAGACCTGAGTTCAAATCTAGCCTCTGATACTTTACTAGCTGTGTGACCCTGGGCGAGTTAATTAACCTTGTTTGCCTTAATCCACTGGAGAAACCACTCCAGTATCTTTGCCAAGAAAACCTCATGGACAGTGTGGTCCATAGGCTCATGAGGAGTTGGATGTGATTGAATCACAACAGCTTCTTTATTGTAAGACCAGAGCTGTCCACTGTGTCTCCTGTCTGCCTCGAGGTTCTGTGTTGCAGCCTACTTTAACCTACCATGTGTCTCTGTTGCCCTCTCTGTGATCCCCATTTCCAGTTCATGATTATTACATGTTGTTTCAAAATTTCTCTGAAATGGTCTTTCCTTCACCCCATAGATGCTGCCTGGGCAGGAGTCTTAGAAGCTGATCTGCATAATCCTCAAACAGGTAATTTTTGGGAATTTCTTTGCATTCCTTCTGTTCAGGTGTTTTGTGAGAGAGAGTAGCTCTAGCTACAGTTCTAGAGATAGCCAAATTTAATTTTGTTTTTTGTTTTCTGTGGTCCCTGGTTCTCTGTGCTCAAACTAAAAGCTAAAGAACAGGTGACACAGGGGCAGTGGAAACCTTTGGGCTTCTGCTACAAAGTGTGGGTCAGCAGACATTTGTGTGTACTCCAGGGACTTCATAAACAAAGGCAGGAACATTCTATCCTGTTTCTCTTGACTCAGGAAGAAACAGAGACCCAGAGAGTGATTTGCCCAATAACACAGAGGTAAAAAATTGTAGAAATGGGATTTGACCTGAGATCCTCCAACCTCAAACCTATCCCTCTTAACTTCATACCAAGGAGTTTGACTCCTAGTCCTGTGCTCACCCTCTTAATTATGAGGTAGTATGGTATGGTGGAAAGAGCCCTCTCAGAAATTAAAGAACCTGGGTTAAAATATTGCCTCTAATATTTTATCCTTATATGACCTTGGGCATGTCACTTAACCATTTGTAAACATTTATAAAACGAGGGGGTTGGTTTGAATGACCTTTGCAGTCCCTCCTTCCCCTAAATCTATGATTCTTGGTTTACTCATCAAAAATTAGGGATTGGGGTGGCTAGGTGGCGCAGTGAGTAGAGCACCGGCTCTGGAGTCAGGAGGACCTGAGTTCAAATGTGGCTTCAGACACTTAACACAAAAAGTAGACATGTGACCTTGGGCAAGTCACTTAACCCCAGTTGCCCTCCAAAAAAAAAAAAAAGAAAGATACTATTTGGGGTGGCTAGGTGGCGCAGTGAGTAGAGTGCTGGCCCCAGAGTCAGGAGGACCTGAGTTCTGGATCTGGCCTCAGACACTTCACACATACACACATACACACACACACACACACACACACACACTCTAGCTGTGTGACCTTGGGCAAAATACTTAACTCCAATTGCCCTCTAAAAAAAAAGCAAAAAAAAAAATTAGGGATTGATGTGCCTTTATGGATGAAAGACTATGCTGTGAGGTTTCTTCCCTCCCCTTCCCCAAATGGAACACCCTGTATTATTAGTTATAAAAAAATTAACTCATACTCCTGAGTGTGTAATTGAACTCCTAAATTTTACCCCACCTTTACTAACCATACTATGTTCTCCCACATCACTGACTCCTGACTATACCATGTTTATTGTTATTTCTTATTTCTTGAAAAGCATAGTCATTACCATTGGCAAAGGTTTGAGAATGCTACTTTTTATCTAAATTATTATTATTATTTTTAAAGCAATCGGGATTTCGTAACTTGCTCAAGGTTACACGGCCAGTTATTTCTGGGTGTGGTGCTAAGTATCGGAACCCGGATTCGATCCCCAGGTCATCCTGACACTGAGCCCGTGCTCTTACTCACTAAGTCACCTGGCTTCCCCTAAGCAATTGGGGTTAAGTAACTTGCTCAAGGTTACATGGCCAGTTATTTCTGGGTGTGGTGCTAAGTGTCTGAGCCCGGATTTGATCCCCAGGTCGTCCCGACACTGGAGCCGGTGCTCTTACTTGCTGTGCTACCTGGCCGCCCCTTATCTAAATTATTTTCCTTCAAATTTATTTTTATCCAAATTCTGCTTTTCTTTTTTTTTTAATGTTTATTTTCAGTTCTAAATTCTCTCCCTCTGAGCGCCGGCCTCGGCGTGGGGAGACCTGGGATCAGTTCTGGCCTAAGATACTTGGCACCCACACAAAATAACTGGCCCTGTAACCTTGAACAAGTTACTTAACCCCAATTGCTTAAAAAAAAAAATATCTCCCTCCCATCCTTCCCTCCCTTCCCCACTGAGAAGGCAAGAGATACAATACTCATTATACATATGACATCATGCAAAACTTATTTCCACATTTGCCATGTTGCAAAAGAAAAAAGAAAGCAAGAAAAAGAAAGACTGTGAAAAAAATTTTTACTTCAGTTTGCACTCAGAGTTCATTAGTTCTCTCTCTCCAGATGTGGATAGCATTTTTCATCATGAGTCCTTTGGAATCCAGTGAGATTTTTTTTATTTTTTTTTTTAATATATGGAAGAGCTGGTATTTAAACCCATCTTTTGGCTGCAAATCTAGGCTTCTTTTAAAAAATTATTTATTTTTAGTTTTCAACATTCACTTCCATAAGATTTTGAGTTCCAAATTTTCTCCCCATCTCACCCTTCCCTACACCTCAAGATGGTGTGAAAATTGATATAGGCTCAACATATACATTCATGTTAAACCTGTTTTCACATTGGTCATGTTATAAAGCAGAATTACAACCAGTGGGAGAAACCGAGAAAGAAGAAACAAAAACAAAAAAGAGCAAATAATATGTTTCAATCTGCATTCAGACTCCATACTTCTTTTTCTGGATGTGGACATCATGAGTCTTTTGGAGTTGTCTTAGATCCTTGCATTGCTAAGAAGATAAAAAGTATAATAAAGCTAGTCATCATATAATGTGGCTGCTGTTGTGTACAATATTCTCCTGGTTTTGCTCATTCAGTGAGATTTTAAAGGGAGTTTGGGATGTCTAGAGAACAGCCATCATTTTTGGAGGAGACCTTCACACAGGGCAGCTCCAGCCCACTCTCACTGACCATGCCAGTGATAGGCAGAATGACTACTGAGCTGGATGAAACTCTGGTCAGACCCATTAGTGCATTTCTACTTTTAATGTGGGATGTAGGAAGGTTGGGTTGCATTTCTCTTTTTTCTCTCACAGAACTCTCCTATGGCTATATTACCCCCCTCCCCCAACCATCCCTACCCCCCAGTTCTAGTTCCCTCCTGAGGCTGTGGAGAAAGAATTCAGTGGCATCTAAACTGAATTCCATTTTTCCAAGCTAAAAACCTATTGTAATGCTGTATAGCTTTTGCCGTAGAATTCTGGAGTTGAGGGACCCTCAATGAGCTGATTCTGCCTTTATCCAAATATGCATAAATATAATAATTATTGCTACTGGCAGCAGGAGGGACAGTATGATGAGGCATGGTTTACCTCTTATGGCTTTTTTTTTTGCATGTACAGTACCTCCCCCCTCCCCCCTTTTTTTTTCTGCCCCCACAGAATTGTAGCTTGTCAGGTATGATGTCAGATGTCAGATGATCTAGAGATCATCTCTCAGAAAGTTAGCCCTTCTTCCTTTTATACAGTTGAGGAAGTTGAGGCACAGAAGGTTGTTTCTTACCCAAGGTCCCTCAATTAATAAGTTAAAGTTTTGGGACTTGAACCCAGGTCTTTGGTCTCATATCTAATACCCTCTCTACTACATTTAGCTCTACCCCTTTAAATTATGTTTAAATTAGTTTTTTTTTTAATATGTTGAAGGCATATTACTTGGCTATGGTTATAAGGGGTTCATATACCCATATACAAAGTGATTTTAGAATTTTTTTTCCCTGAAAGTTTATGTAATTACATCTGCTACTTCATTCATTCAGATATTTCTAGATTGGGCTTATGAGGCCCAATGAGGCATATGAGATGTGGAAGATCCATTCTCTGTCTTCAAGGAGTTTATATTCTAGTTGGAGAGATGAGATATATAGAAATATACTTGTGAAACAGTCACCTAAAAAGTATAAGGTGGGCAGTGATTCAGTGTCAAAGTGAATGAGTGTTTGAGAGTATAATATATTCCTCACTAATTTGGGTGGTAAATGGTGATGGAAAGACAGGTCAGTCGCAATGAATGAAGAATTATTTTAATTAGAAATTGGCTGGTTTTATATTGTAATTACTAAATAAGATATTTGCAATAATTTGTCAAGTGGGATTTGGCATCTATTTGCAGAACAACAACTAGGTCTTTAAAAAAAATCCTACAGTCTTGTTCTGGTTTTAATTTTCATTATTAGTAAGAACCTTTGATAGATACATCAGGGATCAAAGGAGCATAAACTCTGAATTAGGAAAGTTGGAATGACAAGGTTTTTTTTATTGGTTTGTTTTTTGCATTTAAACCTGTGATTTTATCAGGTGTGAGCAGCTCCTGGTGTATAAAACTTTTACCAGTGCAGATCAGAGATTTGTCTGTAGTTAATTGTCATTGACAGAGCTGGGGACAGTGTGGAGTGTGGGATCTGTGTATCTGATAATGGCTTGCCCGTATATAATAACTAATGTGTTGAAGGTGAGATCTGAACCCACCAGGTCTTACTGGCTTCAAGACTGTTCTTCTGTCCACTGTACTAAAGGTGTCAAATTCAAATAGAAGTGGGTCCCTGTGGGCTGCATATCCTTTTAGGATACTACAAATTAACATTATTTAGGCAGAATATTCTCTAAGGATACTACAAATGAACCATTATTCAGAAGACTGCAAATTAACATTATCTATGTAGTATTTTATTTCTATTTATTATGCTGAACATTTCCAAGTTACATTTTAATCAAGTTGGGGTCCACTTTGGGAGTTTGGCCAGGCTTGAGTCACCAAAGGTTTGACACTTCTGCAGTATACAACGGTGCCTCTCCGTTGCTGGCACAGGTCTCAGTTTTAATGTATTTCTATATAGTACCGAACAAGGTCTTTTCATTGAAAGCTCCTTATGCTTGATAGTTATAACAACGGTGATGTTTCATCAAATGCCCCCAAATATGTAACAGCTTAATTTTTGTGTTTCTAAGTATGTGCATCATTGTGGAAAGTGAATTAATCTTCATTGTAGAAAGATCTCCTGTCATTGATGATCCCTATTGGTTAGAGATAATCAACAAGCATTTATTAAGGACTTACCATATGCCAAACAAGCACTGTGGTACAGAAGGAGATCGACTGAAACAGATCAGTGGTTTTTATTCAAGATCATAGGAACCCAGATTTAAAACTGAAAGGTACCCTTGAGATCATTTAGTCCAATTGTCTGATTTATATGTAAGGAAACTGTGAACCCAGTAAGATCATGAGACTTGCTCACTTGAATTAGTTTTGCTTTAACTGAAGCATTTACAAAAGTAGTAAAAATAACTTGAAAGCTAAAAAAACCCAATTACATCGTGGAGTGCGGATTACTCCCATCGATTGAATAAATGGTTTCTGAGACCATATATGAATGTAATCTGTGTACAACAGTTTTATCACTAGGCTACAGAATGTGTTGCTGTATTGACTGGAGCTGGTGTTGCCAAGATGGGAGCCAGTGGGGAAGCTGGCTTCCTCAGCTTGGGTTACAACACCACCCACACAGTCAACCCCAGGCCCTGTCATCTTCTGGTGTCATCGAGGGATTATCTCAGTGTGGTGAGCTGCATGCAGTTGGCTTGCCAATCTTGGGTTTGGAGGTAGAACTCTGGAATTTACACAGTGGCTGTCATTTTATGAGGAAAGACTCCACGGACTCCTGTCACCGTGTTCTCCTCATATCTCTGCATGTTCTCCTCATATCTCTGCTTCTTCATAGCCTGGTCCAGCTTTCATGGTAACTGTAGCTGACATGTTGTCTTATGGTTTCATATTTAAAACCAGGAGGAAGTGGTTTTGCTAGCCCCTCTGCCCCCCTTCCCTTCAATCATTATCGCTATCATCATCACTAGTATTTATAAAATGTTTCCTTTATGCTAGGAACTGTCCTAAGCATGTTACAAATATCATCTCATTTGATCCTGACAATAATTCTGGGAAATCAGTGCTATTATTATCCCTATTTTTACAGATGAGGAAATTGAGGCAAACAGGTTAAGTGACTTTCTCAGGGTCATAAAACTAGTAGGTGTTTACGGCTGGATTAGATCTTGGATCTTCCTGAGTCCAGGTCCATCACTGTACCACCTAGCATAGAATCTTTCTAATTATTGTCAGCTATAAAGTCAAACCTGGTTGCTTTTCTGTGATTGCACATGTATAAAAGCTAATCTGTGTGACCTTGGGTAAGTTCCTTAACTTCTATGGTATCCATAAAATGCAGGGATTGACCTTCTTGCTTTAGTTCCTCTGAACTGAGCCACCTGTGGGCAAGGTTTGTTTCTCTCTGTTTCATTGTCTTTGTATCTGTCTTGTCTCTTAATCTCCCCCTGCCCTGCTTCCTGTGACCAGTGGTGTGCATATGTGAGATGGGGATGGAAGATTGCAGAATTATAGGTTTAATGCTTGAGGGGACCTTAGGGGTCATCTAGCTCAGTGCCCGATGAGGATATTGAGAACCACAGCAGTCAAGTCTTGCCCAGGGTCACATGGCAAGTGGCAAAGCTGATTGTTGAACCCTTCTCCTGATTCCAAATTCAGCATACTTTGCATCATACCATGCTCCAGCCTCAAGCCAGTGGGGTACATTTTATAATGACATGGAATAAATTTTGTCCAAAATGAGTGTTTTTGATCATTTATAGATTTTAGTCTCATATCACCGGTTTCTTCTTTGACATTTCCAACTGGATGTACTGTTGTTATCCCAAACTCTTCATGGTCAAACCAATTACTTTCCCCTCCAAATCAATCCCTCCTCAGAACTTCTCTATTTCTGTCAAAGGCACCAGCATCCTTCCTCAAACACTTGGGGAGTTGGTGTCTTCCTTGATTCCTTCTAATCTCATCTGACTGTGAATAAGTATCCTTATACAAATGGAGTTTGTGTGTGTGTGTGTGTGTATATATGTATGTATGTGTGTGTGTGGAGAGAGAGTAGATATCTATATCTAGAAGCATATTTATCGCTATATATATCATATATAAAAGTATAATATATCTGATATATATCCTATATCTGTATATATCTATATATACTTGTATAAATTCCTCCATATATGAAGATACTTATTCACACTCATCCCACATATTCAGTTATCATTGCCAAATCTTATTGTTTCTAAATCTACAACATCTCTTGCCTTCTTAATTCCCTCATTCAAGCCTTCATCATTTCTCTCTAGGACTATTGCAGCACCCCCCTTATTGACTTCTGTGTTTCAAGCCTCTCCCTACTTCTCAATTTATCTCCTGAAATGACTTTCTTTGTGTCTGATGATGTCCCTTTACTACCTCAATAAAGCCCAGTAGCTTCCTTTTACTTCAGGATAATTTTGGCATTTAAAGCTGTTAATGATCTAGCCTCTTCCCCCAACTCTGTCTTTCCAGTCTTATACAATACCCCTTGATATACACTGCGTTCCATCCAGACTGGCTTCCCCCCTGCCCCCCTTATCCATAGCACTCTCTTTCCTCTCTGTGTGTCTGTCTGGGATACTCTTCTTCATTTCAATCTCTTAGAATACTCATTTTCCTACAAGAGAGGAAAATGCCACCTTCTATGTGAAGCCTTTCCTGATCCCTTTCGCTGGTAGTACCTTTCCCCAAATCACCCTTTATCTATTGTACATACTTGTATAATATATATTGTCTGCCCTGGCTGGAGTCATCTTAAGGGCAAAGGACTATTCCATCTTTTTTTTTGTTTGTTTATCTATATTCCCAATGTCTGCCTAACTACCACAATGTCTGCTTGACACATATTTTATGCGTAAGAAATGCTTGTTGATTGATTTATTGATTGTCCAATGTTTCCTTTGGATAGGTGCCTGATCTCTGTTCTACTTATTGACTGGGAGGTTCATTCATTCATTTACTTAGTCAACAATTACTTATTTCATGAGGTATTCTCCTTGTTGGTGAGGGCTGACATCCTGGAAATCCTTGAGTGGGACATAATGTGGAAAGCGCTAATCCTGGCTGGAGGCAGAACCATGATATGAGGGGCATGTAGGACTGAGAAGTGGGAAAGATCATTAAGTCACAAGAAAGGTATTTGAGTGTTAGCTTTACCATTCACTAACTTGGTTAGCCTCTATGGCCCTCAGTGCCATCTTCTGTCTACTGAGAGGGTTTGACTTGATTGATGCTTCCTCTGAGGTCAGTCTGTGATTCAAGTGTCTTCGCCTTTTCCTTATCAGTGCTTTCTTGCTTTAACCAGAGGAATAATTCTTAATTCAACAGTCTGGGAGGCATACAGCAGTTCAGGGTCTTGCACATAGTAGATAATAAATGTTTGTGGGATTGGATTGGTTTGAATTAGGAAGCAAAAGGAAGTGGTTATCTCTTGGATCCCATGTCTTCAACTTGGAGTTAATAGCTATATCAGAATTTTATTTTCATTTTTCAAGTTTTATAAATACTTATTTTTTAACACCATAGTCAGTCCACCAACAGCATATTAGTGTTTCTGTCTTCCTGAAGACTCCAGCGTTGATTGTTTACATCTTTTCTTATCTTGGCCTATTTCCTGGGTATGAGGTGAAACCTCAGAGTTGTTTTGATTTATGTTACTCATATTATTGATGATTTGAATCCATCTTTCATATGTACATTACTTTTTGGAGTGATTTTTCTCTTGAGGCATATTTGGTCAGAAGATAGGAATAGACCCCAATGGAATTAGGTTTCTTTGTTTGCAGACAAAGTTTGTAAAGTTAAGCAAAGTCAGCCTAGTACACGATGACAACTTATGAGCTGCTTCTTCTTCCTTAATACTCTTATAATTCTAGAGGAGAGTAGTTGGGTTTCATCCTTATTTTAAGGGAAAGAGAAAAGCATTTGAACATAAGGTGTGGGGAAAGCAAATGGTTTTTTAAATAAACTAATCAAAAGGCATCACCTTAACGTCTAATTTTTCCAGCAATAGGGAACAAATTTTGCCTTTTCAAATCAATTCAAGTTTGTTCTGCTGCTGGGATTGCTAAAAGGTGTGTAAACAGGTTTTTTTCTTTCCACATAGGGTAACACCAAAAGCAATCAATCATTACAGTTTTTTCAGTCCTGACTTGTGCATCCACAGTTTGACAACATGGACAGTGGATACTTGTAGATACAACTGTGTCTTGTAGCTGCCAAAAAATATGCTTTTTAAAGCTGCTTTACCAGACTGATTTAAAAAGAACAGCAAACACCCAACAACTGGGACCTGAAAAACATAAACACAGCATTACTCATTTTGCTTTAAGTTCAAGTACTCCCGGATACTGGCCCTGCTTGGCATTGCTCCAAACAGGTAGTATCTTTGATCCATCTGTTGATTAAAACTGCCTCACAGGTGGCTAGGTGACATAGAGCACCGGCCCTGGAGTCAGGAGGACCTGTGTTCAAATGCGGCCTCAGACATTTAACCCAAACTAACCATGTGACCTGGGGTGAGTCACTTAACCTCAATTGCCCTGCCTCTCCCCCTCCAAAAAAAAATCAAATAAAAACCACCTCAGCCTCAGTCCATGGGCTTGAGAAAGCTGCTTCTTATGTAGGAATTTATCTTGGATGTGAATGGGGTGTTGGTCTTCAGTCCCAGAGCTAAAGGGGACTTGGAGAGATGATCTGGTGAGCCCACTGCTTTCATGCCAGGGAATTTCTAGACTAGTGTTTCTCAAACAAATAAATTTCTGAACATTTTGAAATGAGGTGTCCCCAAAATCTTAGTGTAGTTTAAAGCTTTAATAGTTTAAAACTGCATTAAGACATTGGGAAGATCTATCAGTGCTATTGAGGAGTCCTAGAATTTCATGTCGAAGATTCCAAGACTCATCATATAAGATTCAGTTCTATGATCTAGGCCAGGGTTTGTTTGTTTTTTTTAATTCTTTTTGGTGATAGAATACCTGAGAGTGTGACATGTTTGGTCTTGGACCATCTGACTATGAAATGGTGTTGCAGGAATCATGTTTTTCAGGAAAACAAAAGAAATTAATCCTTCCACTGAAAATTACTGTCTATAATTTGTGCTTTTAATAGCTATGTACTTTAATAGAAGGCAGCATGGCACAGTAGTTGGATTCAGAAGAGTGATCATTAATGGATTGATGTCAGGTTGGAAAGATGTTTCCAATGGAGTTCCTCTGAGATCATTACTTCACCCTGTGCTATTTAACATTTATATTTATGAGTTGAAAAAAAAAGTGTAACTGTTATGCTTATCAGATTTGCAGCTTATACAGGTAGGGAAGTGTAGAGAACCAGTTGGATGAGATTCAGGAGAGCTAACATAGTTCTATAGAATCATATATTTAAATGGGGAAGAGACTTAGAAGGCATCTGGTCAACCAGCTAAATAAAAAAAAATGTCATTTATTTATTTATTTATTTTGAATTTTCAACATTCCCCCCCCCTTTTTTTTTTAGATTTTGTGTTCTAAATTTTCACCCTTTCCCCTCTTCCCAAGAAGGCATGCAGTCTGATATAGACTATACGTGGATAATCATATTAAACATTTTTCCTCATTAGTCATGTTGTAAAAGAAGAATCGGAAGAAAAGGGAAAAACCACAAGAAAAAAAGACAAAAATAGCAACAAAAAAAGAGCAAATAGTATGCTGTGATCTGCATTCAGACTCCATAGTTCTTTGAATGTGGATAGCATTTTCCATCAGGAGACTTTTGGAATTGTCTTAGATCATTACATTTCTGAAAAGAGCCAAGTCTATCAAAGTTGATCATCGCACAGTGTTGCTGTTACTGTGTTCAATGTTCACCTGCTAACCAGCTAATTTTAAAGATGAAAATAGAAGAATAGAGAGTTCAGGTGATCCCAGGGTAATACTAGTAAGATGCTGACTCAGGATTTGAACCCAGGTCTTTCTGACTCCAAGTCCAGTGCCTTATTGCCATGTTGTCTTCAGAGTCTTGATTCAAAAATATATCAATAACCTAAAATGGGGGTTCATAACCTGGAATCTATGGACTTGGTTTTATAAAAAAAAATTTTAATAGCTATTTCAATAAAATTGCTTTCCTTTGTAACCTACATATTTTATGCATTCAGAAATTATTCTGAGGAGTCCTAGACTTTACCAGACTGCCAAAGGTAGCAGGGGTGAGGGGTGGGTGATCTGTGAGTTGGGGAGTCCAACAATGGACTGGAATCAGTAAGATGAGTTTGGAATCTTCATTGTGGAATCATGGAAGAAATGACAGAGATTGGGAATGAATTGGTGCTACAGAGATAAAACCATTATGTACACTAACTTAACCTGGATGGGGTTCAAACTGTCAGTCTCATCCACATCTATACCATGTTCTAAACACTGGACTAATGAGCAAAGTGTCACCAGTCAGTTTAGTCTTCAAACCTGCCATTCGTCGGGGATGTTTGTATTGCTTTCCATTAAATGTCTCTTTAACTCTTTTCTTTGTTTTCTGGGATTTAATGAGGTTGATGGAGGGATGAAGGGTAAGATATTGTCATCCTGAAGTACTGAATTAAATAGTTTTCATGGAAAAAGGCAATAAATATGACCTAAGCTACTTTGTTTGAGATCAGCATGTTAACAGCATAACCTATCAATGAGACTCATGTGAATTGGAGTATTTTCTTTTTTTTGTTCCTATGTTTTTTAAATTAAATTTTATGTTTATTTTTAGTTTACATCATTCATTTCCACAAGATTTTGAGTTACAAATTTTCTCCTCATCTTTCCCCTACCCACCACCCCAAAACAGCGATCCCATTGAATACCCCCTCCCCCAATCTGCTCTCTCCTATATCCTCCCCCATTCCCCCTCTGACTTTCCAGTAGGGGAAGATGGATGTCTATGCTCCAGTGCCTGTATATCTTATTTCCCAGTTGCATGTAAAAAAAAAAGTTAATATATATTAAACATTTGATTTTAAAACTTTGAATTCCAGATTCTTTCCCTTCCTCCCTCCACACTTGCTGGGAAGATGGGCAATTTTTAATATAGGTTGTACACATGTAGCTACACAAAACATTTCCATAGTGGATATATTGTGAAAGACTGACTATATTTCCCTCCATCCTATCCCACCCCCCACTTGTTCTGTTCTCTACTTTGACCCTGTCCCTTTTCAAAAGTGGGTGCTTCTAACTTTCCTCTCCCCCAACCTGCCCTCCCCTCCATCATCCCCCCTCTAGTCCCCTTCCCCCCTACTCTCCTGTACAGTGAGATAGCCTATTTAGTATGTATGTCATTCCCTCTCTAAGCCAAATTCAATAAGAGTAAGGTTGACCCATTCCCTTTTGCCTTCCTGTTCTTCCTTCCATTGTAACAATTTTCCCTTGCCTCTTCTATATGAGATAATTTACCCCAGTGAATTGCAGTATTTTTTTTTGTTAATTTTTTGATCTTTATTAATTTGTTTACTTTTAGTTTACAAGATTCATTTCCACAATTCCTTGAGTTCCAAATTTTCTCTCCCTCCTGCCCTCCCCCCATCATGGCGGCATACAATCAAGTACAGTATCTGCAAATACTTTCACATTAGGTATTAGGTTATAAAGAAGGATTGTATCAGATGGAATGAACAATTGGAAAGAGGAAACAAAACCAAACAAAGAAAAAGATCAGGTAGTTTGTTTCAATCTGGATATAAACTCAGTTCTTTCTAGTTCTTTCTCAGGATGCATACATTTCTCTCTATCATGAGTCTTTTGGGATTGACTTATATCACTGCATTGCTGAGAAGAGTCCAGTCTATCAAAGTTGGTCATCACACATATGTTGTGTTTGTAATTGTGTACAAATTTCTCCTGGTTCTACTCTTCTCACTCAGCATCTGTTCGTATAAGCCTCTCCAGGTAAATATGAAGTCAATCTACTCCTCGTTTCTTATGGCACAATAGTATTCCATTACATGCATGTACCACAACTTGTTCGGCCATTCCCCAATTGATGGGTACTCCCTTAATTCCCATGAATTGGAGTATTTTCAAGTGTTAAAAGATCTTTGTTAGCTTATTATTACACAAAAGATGGCAACCATCATCAGTCACCAACTAAGGAAAGAGCAAGAAATTATCATTTAATATAAATGACTTAAAATAAATAGTTTAAAAGTTAAGACAAAGCTATTAGAGACGTGTTGTTTAGAAGAGTTTTCTCACAATGAGTTGGATGAAGTACTGAAATGGGCGAATGGGGGTAGGAGGATGGAATATTCTTGAGGATCTTTAGAAATAAGGTTGTCACCACCCATCTTTCCAGAATGGTTTAGGTAAAGTCTACCTGAAGGACGACTGGGATGAGCCCTCAATTTCCTCATCTTTAAAATATGGACAGTAATCTTTGAGCCACCTGTTTTATTAGGGTTATCATGAGAAAACATGCCTCAGTCAATCAATTAATTAATTAGATGTAAATTCTTATTCGGTATTGGGGTTTTGGATTGGCTTCTTAGACTGAATTTCCTTCTTAAGTGAAACCTTTGCAAGATATCTTGGTCCTGTCATATTAGATGACATTTACTGAATTCTCATGAGTAGAGAGACTCCTTTTAAGCTGATTTTTAATAAGGAATTGGAGAAAAAAATTCCCTTTCTTATTACTAGTATGGCTTGGGTTTTTTTTTATGATGAAAATTTAGTTACTTAGTGATGGAGGGATTTAAGTTAGCGAGCAAGAACAAGCAGTCACTACCTAGAGGTTTTAGAAGGATCTAGGGAGGACTTTTTGCATGGATAAAACCTGGAGAGTATCCCTTTGTTTTTCTGGTTTTTATCTCTAAATGCAACTCCTAGGCTAGAAATTCTACCATTTGTCAGTAGATCATGGTAGATATTTGACATTGTGGTACAAAGTAGTGAACTTGATAGCAGGTGATGCAGATTCAGTGCTAATTCTTATATTTATTAGCTTTATAATTTTTTACTTTGTATGTATTTTGTATTTCTTCATGTGTGTATATATGGTGTCTTCCCTTTCCCCTGTTTTTGACTTTAAAATTTTTTTTAAATTCTGATCCTAACCAACACCAAAGCAAATATTTCTATACACATAGAAGAGAAAAAGAGGCTTGTATGTGAAACTGTGAATCTCTGTTATATTCAACTTCTTTTTCTTTTTAAGTATGTAATAAATTCATCATGTAATATTCAAAGCTGTCCTGCTGGTCTCATTCCTTCTGGGCTTCCTTCTGTTCTCTTCTGTGCATTAAAAAAAAAAAAGTTTCAATGACTCTCTTTTTTTTTTCTCCATCTCAATCTCTAATGGCCATCTCCTTCCCACTTTCCCCCAGACTAATGTGAGGAAAAAAGAAAAACAAAACCCTAGTTGTAAATCTTCATAGTTAAACAAAACAGATTCCTTCATTGACCATATCAAAAAATTTGTGTCTCATCCTGCATCCCTAGCCAACTGTCATCTCCCTGTTGGGAGAGGTGCTTGTTTCATCATTGGTCCTCTGGAATCATGGGTTGTCATTGTCATCGATTCTTAAGTCTTCTATAACTGTGTGTCTTTGCAGTGTTTTGTTGTTATTATATAAATGTGTCATTAACTTTGTAACTCCCAATGTAGTAGCTTGCACATAGTAGGTGTTTAATTCAGAAATTGTGACAATCACTTTACCCTTCCGAGCCACAGTTTCACTGTTGGCAAAATGGGGTTAATAAGACTTAGCTTTTGGACTGGAGAGCAAAATATAAGGGGATAGGAAATGAACCTATGATTTCACTGATATAGGGAACTCCTGCATTTGTGATACCATCCTATATTTGTGTCCCAAAGTATTTTATAAATGTGAGCTATTGGAGACTGCCTTGTTATCTTTTTTCATTATGCTATATTAAGGACATTCTTGGGTAGGTAGAGTCAGAGCAATAGTTTTCAAAGTGTGCTTCAAAGACCCTTTGGAGTCCTTAAGACCCTTTAAGGGAGTCTAGAAAGGTCAAAACTTTTTATAATACTAATATGTTATTTGCTTCTAAAATACTCCTGCATTTTCCAACTACATATCTTTGGGATGGTATTCTTTTCATATACTTCAACTAAAACAACATGTAAGAACAAAATGCAGAAGATAGCAGAATTTGTCTTCTCTGAAGCCAGATATTAAAGAGATTTGCAAAAATGTATAAAACAATGACACTTTTCTCACTAATTTTTTTTTGCTTTGGAAAATACTGTTTTTCATTAAAATGTTATATTTGTATCAACATGTAATAGGTTTAGTGTTTGTTTCTAAATGAATTAATGAATATTAGGTATGTTTAAATGATATAAATATAATAAGTTATATTTAATGTATGCATATGTATATAAATGTATTTGATATATTATAATTTTTATAAATTATATATTTATTATCTAAATGTATTAAAATATATTTTAAAATATTTAGCAGTTTTACTTTTTTAAATAGTAAATTTCATTAGATATAACCCACATAAACAAAAGTCTTTTGGGGTACTTAAATAATTTTAAAGAGGGCAATGGATGGCTGAGAACAAAAAAGTTTGAAAACTGATGCTCTATTCTAGAGGTCTGGAAAAACCTGGGTTCTTGTGTTCTGTAGCTGCCTATCTTTGTGACCTTTGGTAACTGCCATGAACCTCTATGGGTCTCAGTGTCTTCATTTGTGGAGCCTGGGTGAGGGTTTGGGCTGGTGGATAGATAATCTTTCAGATTCCTTCCAGCTCTCACATTCCATGGTTCTCTGAAGATGTCTGGGAGGCATTCTCTTAGATCTAGTGCCCATGCTGACATGTATCAGTCAGTGGAAAAAATTAATCCCTATGGTATCACATGCCTTCTAAGTGATTCATAAAAGAAATCAATCCAATATATTTCTGTTCGGGATAGAAGGCATTAAGCATCTAATAGGATTAAGAAGACTCTCCTTTGATTTCCCTCTAAAATGCAAATGCTGTACCACTTTTAATTGTAGTGACAATTAAATTTCTCATCTTACATTAGATTTTCAAGTAAACTTCAATTGGACCTAAATTACTGTAGGTAATTCCAAATAAAACGATCTCTTTCTGTATTTCTCTGGGCCATTCAGTTTTAACCATAAATGGAACCCCCAAAGAAGAAATAAAAAGTGACCTTTCCCACTTCTTTACAGAGGTGGAGCACTATGAGTTTGGAGCCTTGTATTTGTCACATTTTGTTGATATGTTGGTTAGTTTTACTGTTTTTTTCCTGTAAATTTTTTTTAATTCATTTTAAACTTAAAAAAAAACCCCAACCAAAAAAAAAAAACAAAACCCATTTTCATGTAAAACAGTATGACATAAAGAGAGGATTCGGTATCCATTTTATTCTTTACTTTTTGTGGAAAAAACAACAACTATGTAATAAAAACTACATGTTATTTTCAAAGCTACCCTGCTTTTCTGTGCTTTCTTCTAAATTTTCTTTTGTTTTCTGCTGTGTATTTTTTTTTCTTTCCCCTCTCTACCCTGCCCTAAAGAAATATTACAATTAAATACACACATCTATACATATATGTAAAACCATACTATATATACTTCTATTTAAGAGTTTTTTTCTCTGGAGGTGGATAGCATCTTCCTTCATAGATCCTTTGTAGTTGTTTTGACTAATTATGACAGTCAAGATGAATTAGTCATTCAAAGTTGTTCTTAGGATGGTATTTCTGTTACTCTGTATTGTGTTCTCTTGGTACGAGTCATTTCACTTTTCATTATTTCATGCAAATCTTTGCATGTTTTTCTAAAATTAACCAGCTTATCATTTCTTGTAGAATAGTAGTAGTATTCCATCGCAACCATATACTGAAACTTATTTAGCCATTCCCCAGTTGAAGGGCATCTATCATTTTAGCGAATCTTATAGGTGTAAGATGATATTTCAGAATTGTTTTTCAGAATTGCATTTCTCTAACCAGTAATGATTTAAATCATTTTTTTCATATGACCATATTAGTTTTGATTTCTTAATAATAAGAAAAACTACCTCTTTTTATCCTTTGACCATTTTTCCCCCCATTGGGAAGGGAATGGGAGAAGGATCGTTAAAAAAATGTTGGTGATGTAAAAATAAAAGCTATCTATAAAGATACATCGTTAAAAATTTTTTTTTAATTTGTTTGCTTTTTGGAGGGGGGAAAGCAGGACAATTGGGGTTGAGTGACTTGCCCAAGGTCATACTGCTAGTAAGTGTTAAGTATCTGAGATCATATTTGAACTCAGTTCCTCCTGACTTCCAGGGCTGGTGCTGTATTCACCTAGCTGCTCCTAAATACGTTATTTTTTAAAAGAACCTAGAGAAGGGGGAGGTCAGGAAGAGAAGGAACAATGGGAAATGACTGTAAGGTTTAAAAAATGGGGAGGGCCAGCAGGACCTGGGCTTTTGCTTTTATTGGTATAGGGAACTCCCCCAGGCTGAGGAAACTTCTCACTCCCTTTGAAGATCATTTAGCACCACCAGCTTACTGCCTTAAGTGGTTCCTAGAAGCAGGGAGAAATTAGGTGACTTGACCTAGGTCACCAGGCCAACTCTGGGTTCTCATTCTGTTGTTCCTTGAAGCATTAAAAAAAAGGTTTTTTTTTTAAAAAGAATTTAAAATTTCATTTGCCTTATCCAAGGTCATCTCTCAGTTAAATGGTGGAGGCAGAATTTGAATCCAGATCTTTTTAACTCTGCTTTGTCTAATATGTAAGATGTGTCTGAACTCTGAAAAAAATTATAATAATGATAGCTAGCCTTTATGTAGTGCTTTAAGGTTTTACAAAGAACTTTGCAGGTGTTAATCTCATTTTATTCTTACAACAATTCTAGAAGTCGGGTGCTCTTATCACCCTCTTTTTACAAGTGAGGAAACAGAGGCAGACAGGGATTTAAGCAATTTGCCCAGTGTCATACAACTAGGAAATGTCTGAGTAGGATTTGAACTGCTGTTGTTTTCTATCCACTTTGCCACCTAGCTGCCTCTAAAGTTTTACTATACTTATAGTTAGCATCCCAGATTAGCTTGCTTACTTCTTAGCCAGAATTGATTGGGTAAATCACTTCACCTGTGTTTGCCTCAATTTTCTCATCTATAAAATGGAGATAATAATAGCACCAACCTCCCAGGGTTGTTGTGGGGATCCAGTGACATAATTGTAAAGCGCTTAGCACATGGGCCTAGTGCTTTGAATAAGTAGATAAATATCCATATATCTTTTGTATTCCAGTCAGTCAAAAAAGATTTATTAAATTCCTTCTGTGTATTTAACACTGCACTAGTTACTGAAAATACAAATAAAAAGAAGGAAACAGTTGGGAAGTCTCAGGGATTCTACAGTCTGTGATGGGACCTCACAGATGGGGAAATTCTCTGTGCGAATGTAGGCCAGCACCTTCTCCACAATTTAAACTCAGTGAGTTGCTTATAGCACTGAGAGGGTAAGTTGCTTGCCCAGGGTCACATAGTATACATCAGCGTTCATGCTTGAACTCAGGTCTTTCTGCTATGCTGCTATCCATTTTTCAGCTGCAGTAGGAAACCTTATATAAGAACATTTCATTTCCATTGAGCAACACTAGTAAAAGTTGACAGGCTGGTGGAAGGTAGAGTGTTGTAATTTAGAACTCAAAATTCAGGGTTGGGTTGGTCTGTAAATTTCCATTATCCATGATCTCTGACTTCCTTTGCTGCTAATAAGAGAGTTAGCTATTCTTATGATTTGAAAGCAAGAGTTCATGCAAATTCATTTTAGGTATTTGTCTATAATGTGGAATATTTGTGGAGAAAATTATCTACTCTATTACTAGAATAATAGCAGACTTGATGGGGATTTAGACACTCTGAGTTACTATAGGGCAATGGTTCCCAACCTTTTATAAAGAGGCCTTTTATTTTAAATTTATTTTATATAAGCAGTTTTCTAGCACACTCCTTCATTGAACATTTCTTGTAATGAAGAAAAGCATAAAACCATGGGACAGGGTAATCTTTGTAATATTCTACACTCTTAAAAGACCCCCATTTATTGTTAAAAAATTTCTTGAACATCCCCTTCCTCCATAATAGTTATATTATTAGTATCATAGATATAGGACTAGAAGCAACCTCAGAGGGCCCCTCAATCAACCCTGAAAATTTACAGATGGAGAAGCTGAAACCCAGGGAGGATTAATGATTTTCTTGGAGTCACAGAGTTAAGTAGGCATCAGAAGCAGGATTTGATCCCAGGTCTTCTGATTCCTGAGCCTTTGTCCTTCCTTAGCACCACAATGCCTGTTAACATCTGTTGATTATGAAAAAACATAATGACCAAAAGCTGAATGTAGCAATGCTTTGTATTGAATGGTTTTTTGGTTTGTTTTGCTTCTTGGAGGGGGGAAGGCAGGCCAATTGGGGTTAAATGACTTGCCCAAGGTCACACAGCTAGTGTGTGTTAAGCCTTTGAGGCTGGATTTGAATACAGGTTCTCCTGACTCTAGGGCCAGTGCTCTAATGAATGTTTTATTAATCATAACAGCAACATTGAAAAACTCTTAAAATTCAATAAAATAAGCATTTATTAAGTACCTACTATGTACAAGTCACTGCTGACAAAAATAGAAATGAAGCCATCTCTGTCATGTATGTGTGAGAAAGCTTTCAGTCTACAAGAGATATGTTTGCTTACTAATTTCTCCAAATTATTTAAGGATATGGATACTTTGCTATAACTCTGTGGACCACAGGTTAGGAATCCATGCTGGAGGTCATTATTTTCTCTTGTTTTCCATCTTGCATATATTTTGTCGTAGAACCTGTGACCTTTGAACATGTTTCCTGACATTGGAGGCTTCCTTTGCCCTCTCTTGGAATATTTGCTGCCCTCAGTGTTAGTGAAGATACTGTTCTTTTTTTTTTTTTTTTAAGCAATAGGGGTTAAGTAACTTGCTTAAGGTTACACGGCCAGTTATTTCTGGGTGTGGTACTAAGTATCTGAGCCCAGATTTGATCCCCAGGTCATCCCGACACTGGAGCCGGTGCTTTTACTCGCTGTGCTACCTGGCCACCCCTGAAGATACTATTCTTGACTTATCCCAAAGCATAGACCTATTTATCTAACATAATTGTGGTCTAAGCTTCAGTTCCATATAAGGAACAGCCAGGTGGATATTTTTACATGGATGTCCCATAGATATCTCAAATTCAGAGTATCAAAAAGGGCATTCCTTCTTGTTGGTGCCTCCCTCCCAAGTCATTTTATATTCATTTTGTACTTATTTACCTCTGTACAAATTTAGCCTGTTCCTCTCACCCCTCCTGCCCCCCATAGAGTGTAAGTTTCTTTGGGGTGGAAACTGTAATTTTTGTATCCTCATGGCCTAGTAAAGTACAATGAGGATGCTTTCCATCACTTTATCTCACTGGGCTTAAATTCCTATATGAAGAGATGGGAGAAACCTTTGTCTGAGTTTTTCTTTCACCTGTCCTCCCTGCCCTCAACTGTTCATTTTCTGCCCAGATTCTGCATACATACTTAAGAAAGGATTGACCTAGAGAGTCAATCTTCTTGTACAGATGGAATTAGTAGTAGAAATAACATTGGACTTGAGTGTCTAGATTGGTTAGAGCCAGTAGTATGGGATGGGCAGTAATAGAAGTTAGTTAGCCAGTAAACATTTATTAAGCACCTACTATATGCCAGACACTGTGCCTAAGTGCAAGGGATAAAGGCAAAAGACAGTCCCTGCCCTCAAGGTGCTCACAGTTTAATGGAGGAGGAGGGAGAGGAAGAGACAGCAACCAAGCAACTGTGTACATGCAAATTATATCTAAATTGGAGGTAACCATTATTATGGGAGATTGGGGAAAGATTCCTTGTAGAAGGTGAGATTTTAGCTAGGATGAGAGGGAAGACAGGAGACAGAGATGAGGAGGGAGAGTATTCTGGGGTGGGGGACAGCCAGAGAAAATGCCCAGAGCCCAGAGGTGGAATGACTTGTTCTTTGATCAGTAAGGAGGCCAGTGTCACTGGATGGTAGAGTAAGGAGAAGAGGTGGGGTGGATGGAAAGTGTAAAACATCTGGAAATTGTGGAGACCTTTAGAAGAAGTTTAGAACACAACTTTTGGGTAAATTATGAATTACTAACTCATTGGTAGTTCTTTGGTGTTTGTTTCCCATATCCTAGTTCTCTAATTAGAGGGTTAAGTACCAAATTAACTATGGCTTCCACATGGTGCGACCACGCCTCTGTGCACATTAGGTGCTTGGTTAAACCTGACATTTTTGAGTGAATGAAATGCTTTGGAGTAGACTGGTGTGTAGAGCAAGAGCAGAGGGAACAGCTGCATGTTCTGACCATGAATGAGGAGCTGTGATTGAAATGACTTCAATTAGAATATGTAGGAGAGATTGTGGATTTCATTAGGCAGTGCAGATGGCTCCATTGATGAAGATTGGAGTGGGGGGTGTGTGTGTGTGTGATTTAATAACTAATATTAATTGCAGTCTTTTGTATGCTGAGATGAGGCTTCCAACCCACCATCTGTAGGACAGCACTAAGGGCCAAATGTGGAACTGTTTTTCCCAAAGCTTTGGTGGATAATATTCTTTTATCACATCATCCTTGCATGACCATAGGGTCAGAGATCTAGACTTGGACAGTCAGAGGCCCCCCAGCAATCAACCAATCCATCAACATTTATTAAATGCCTGTTATGTGCCAAGCACTGTACTTGGTGCAGGTAATATAAAGAGGCAAAAGACAGTCCCTGCCCTCAAGTCGATGACAGTCTAATGGGAGAGACAACATGCAATCAAATACACACAAAGCAAACTATCTGTAGAATAAATAGGATATAATTAAAAGAGAGAAGCCACTGGGATTAAGAGGGGTTGAGAAAGACTTCTTTTAGAAGGTAGGATTTTAGTTGGGACTTAAAAAGAAGCCAGGTATAGGGAGGTTGGTGGTCAGAGCAAAAGTGTTCTAGGCTTGGGGGACAGCCAGAGAAAATGGCAGAGCAGAGAGATGGAGTTATGTTGTTCATGGAACTGCTAGGAGGTCAGTGTCACTGGATCAAAGATTGAGAGAGTAAGGTATAAGGTAGGAAGAAGCTAGGTTATGAAGGTCTTTGAATGCTAAACAGTATTTGTTTCTGGGGGTTATAAGATGTCACTGGTGGTAAGTGAGTAAGGGGTGACAGGATCAGATTTATGTTCTAGGAAAATGACTTTAGTGGCTGAATGGAGGATGAATTAGAGTGGGGAGAGACTTGAGTCAGACAGGTTATTGTATTAATTAAGGTGTGAAGTGATGAGGGCCGGTACCTGAGTAGCCGCCATGTCAGAGGAGAGAAGGGAGGGTATTTGGAAGATGTTTCAAAGGTGAAATTGACAGGCTTTGGCAACTGTTTAGATAATGGAGGATGAAGATGAGGATGAGGAATCCAGAATAGCTCCTAGGTGAGCCTGAGGGACTGGGAAGATGGTGTTGTCACTACAGTAGTAGTCTTTGAAGAAGAGAGATTACTAGATTTAGTAAAGCCATTTGCTTTGCATGCAGCCATGGGGGACTGTATACAGTATAGGTGTTCAGTTTGTGAAGGGAACCATTAACCTTTGGTTGAAATAGATTGGATGACCCCAGCATTGGCTTCATATTGGTTCAGAATTAGTGTCTGCCTCCATTGTCTTACAATGCACAGGTGTTTTAAAGGCAAAAACTGTCATTTCCAATTTTATGTTATTCTTAACATTCCATTTTAAAATAATGTTTAATTTAGCATTTTTATGCAAATGCCTATTATGAATGGGTCATTTAATAGTTTTCTGTACCCCATTAACTAATCACCAAGTGGGCAGTCTACTTTCAGTGAGTTTTTATACCTTTGGTTGGTTGGTCCTTGGAAACTGGCTTAATCTGTTGCTGAGATCACATTTGTAGCAGTGGTGCTCAGGTGGACCACATGTATTGAATCTATGGGATGAATGACCAAGGGGTCATTGATTGTTCAAAGTCAGTGTAGGAAGAGGTTTTGGTGGAGTCCTTTAGGGATCTGTGTTTGGGCCTGTTGTCTCACATTTTTATCAGTGTCTAGGATGAGGGCGTAGATGATATCATGGTGATCAAATTTCAAAATGGTTCTAAGTTGAAAGAGATAATTAATACACTGGATAGTGGACTCAAGATACACAGAGTACTTGACAGGTCTGAGCATTAGGCTGAATCTAACAAAATGAAATTCAGTAGGGACAAATGCAAAATCTTCAACAAACTTAATGTCATATGAATGAGATGCTCCCTTCTTTACCTCTTTTACCTCTTAGAATATCTAGTCTCCTTCAGGGCTTTAGCTCAAGTGACCACAGAGTTACATAGTCTTAGAGTTTTAGGATTAGAAAAATCTCCTGTGTTTCCTCAGCTTAACCTCCTCCCTCTTTGGCACCAAGTCTGCAATTATATAATTGGAAATGGGTTACCAAAGATCCCCAGGCACCCCAAGAATGGGGGTCCCTAAGGTGATAGCTGAAAGTTAACCCCTTCATTTTACAGAAGAGCAAGCTGAGACCCAGAGAGGTCAAAGGCTTTTTCTTCAGTCATAGCCAGGATTCAAACCCAGGTTTTCTTCTCCAAATTTGATGCTTCTTAGTCAATACTATCACTTTAGGTCAATCAACAATTTATTAAGCATGTACTATGTGCCAAGCATTGTGCTGGATGTTGATGATACGATATGACAGCTATTGGCTATTGATGATACAATGTGAAAAAAAGTCTTTGTACCCAAGGTGCTCAGGATCTAATGGGGCTAAGAGGTAGGGAAGATAACACCAATGTTTGAACTGAAGCTCATGTCTTGTTATATAGCCTAATGTCATAGAGCATTGGATTTAGAACGAGAAGGTCTGTGTTTGAATCTTGGCTCTTTTATTTACAAACTATATGACTTTAGGATGAACTTACTGAATCACTCTTAGACCCTGTTACCTCATGTAGAAAGTGAAGGGGGGGCAGGTGTCCTTTCCAATTCCAAAATCCAGATGTCATGATTCTGGTTCAAATTCATTACTTTTCCCTCTGTACTAAGATAGCTTTAAAAAAAAATGAGGAAAGACCAGGGTCACTCAGAAATGGCCATGATTAAAGGGCTTTCCTTTTCCAACACTGTTACAGGTTAAAGGTTGGGGCCTGTGTTCATCTTTTTCATGCTTCATCTGTGGCTTTTAATGTGGTCATGGAAGAAAGGCAAAAATTTCACTTACTAATATAAGTATCTACTACTTTCCAGTAGAAAAAGTCAGTTGGTCATCATTGTTTCATAGACAAAAGCAAAATTATTGTGACCGTTTGGGAAGGACACTGTTGGCCTCTGGCCCTTGTTCTTGGTCATGTTTCCAGCTTCTGGGTTTAGGAAATTAGTTGCATAATCTCAGGCTAAGTGCCCCATCAGTCTTTTGAGTGTTAAAGCCTGTTGTGGTGAGAGATCTTATCTGATCAATTGGATCTGGCTTACAGAGAATTATGAATCATTCTTGAAATGAAGGTGGTCTGAAACAAGTGACTAATTTATATATACTGTACAGGTAGGAAATATCTGTTCAGTTGTGACTAGTGACTCCTGTTTAATTTCTAATTTTGACTTGGATGTTGTTTGTCAGGTTAAGGTTGAGCCTTCTGTTTACTCCTATCAGCCTATCTTAAACATAGCCAGTGCATGGCATTTAGAGTACAAAATATTGGTTAAGTGTGGTCTCTGCCTCAGTATATCATAGGGAAAGAGTCCTGAACTTGGAGTCTGATGACCAGGGTTGGATTTCTTCTTCTACTGCCTATTTTTGCTGTGTGACTTTGGGCTAGTACCTTTCAGGGTCCAGTTTCCTCATGTCTCCCATGGGAATACCAACATGAAACTCCAGATTGTGACAAGGGGGTCACTTGAAAATGAGAGCTATTATTGCTGACATGAACCTATAATCTCATAGACTGGAAAGTTTCCTCCAGTAGCACAGATTACAGTCCATCCTTGATTTCCATCTTGGGGGACTTTATCCCTCTCCTCGAATAAATTCACCTCAGAGGTCCCACCCAGTGTACTGTGCTGGAGACCTTTGCTTCCTCCTGAGAAAACTAAAGTATCAATGGGCAATGTCAGTTGTCCACCTACCTGCTGTCCTTTAACCTCTCTGCAGGACCAGCCCCTCTCCAGTTTCTATGCCAGATTGCTTTGATGATTCCTCCTCCTCCTCTTTTTCTGAGTTCCTCACTGGTTATACAATGAAGCCTGCATCATAAACCCACCATATACCTCTCCATTGCTATCTGGGTGATAGTAATTTTTAATTCTTTCGAGAATGTTATTTATCATGTATGACTTCCTCTGTAAAGGACTTTCTCTAATGCCTTATCATGAAATGCAGGTGACCCTGATTTCTTGAAGACTATGACAACAGAGAATTTAGCCATGATGGAAAGATTTTAGGTATGACTCAAACAACAGACTAATATGGGCTCTCCAGGTCAGCTAAGTACCCATTTCTGACACTTTTCTGATAAATGTGGTAGTCAGGTGGTTCTGGAGTCAGGAAGTCCTGAATTAAAATCTAGCCTTGCATACTTAATAGCTATATGACCTTGGGCATGTCACTTAACCTTCATTTGCTTCAGTTTCTTTAATAGTAGCACCTATCTCCCAGGGCTGTTGTGAGGATCAAAGGAAATAATAATTGTAAAGAGCTTCTCACAGTGCCCAACACATAGATAGTGCTATGTAAATGTTAGCTATTATTGTTCATTTTTGACTACAGTGACTCATGAAGTAAATAGATAATGGTCCTCAGTCCTGTGCTTCCACCTCTTGTTTTTGCAGTGTTGGGCAGCAGGGTGGAAAAGGGGGCATAGGGTACTAGTATAATTTGATTTTTAGGCAGTCTATAAACTTTTTTTTTTTTTACTATTGGTACTTTAATGTGTGAGCCTTGTTTAAGAACCAACACAAGGACATACTGCCAGAGGAATTGACATATCAGTCTTGGAATTCTTATGACACATGAGACCAATAGAAAGACTTTGCAGGCCAAATAGGAGAATGTCTAAGAAATACTCATTAGGATCTCCTCCAATTCATGTAAAAGGTGACTCTGAAGAAACTTTGGAGCTACAAAACCCACAAAATCACACAGAGAAGCTAATCAGGCCAGCAGGGGGCAGGAAGCAGCCAGTGGAGAGCTCTGGGAGCCGACCCCAGCCCCGCACCAGCCAGAGGTTTTAGCCCCAGGGCGGGCCTGACCAGCCACTGGGTGGAGGGACTTCAGATCACCAGCAGCTGTGGCAGTTACCAGAATTATCAACACATAGATGCTAGGGACACAGTGAGAGGTCAGTGCAGTGTGGACTTTGGGATCCAGTAGTTAGGAGTGCGGTGGGCCTCTGTCCCCGGGGCGAGAAGCCTCTGAGGAGCCGTGGCTGTGCAGCTGCCGCCATGTGGCAGCTTCAGCTCCTGGTCTGCAGTTTGTAGGAGGACCAAGTGACCACTCTGAGGGGTAATCATTCTTGCTTTAACATGCTTGAATCTGGATTGCGGTCTAGGGTGGAGGTCCTGGGGTATGCGACCAGCTTGCCAGAGCATGTGGAGGCTTCAGAGAGGGCACCCAAGTAATACCTTCGGCAGCTGAGAAAACTCCAGTGTTTGGTACAAAGCTCCCCTGTCTGGAGCAGAGTCCTACTGTGGCAAAAGGCCCAAAAGTCAAATAATTGAGTGGCAACACGAGCAAATGAGGGAAGCAAAGTAAACAGAGCAACGCAACTTTGCATTCCTGTTTTGGGGGACAAAAAGGATCAAAGCATGGAACAGGCGGAAGATAGTGAACTCAGAACTCCTGCACCAAAAGCTTCCAAGAAAAATACGAGCTGGTTACAAGCCATAGAGGACCTTCAGAAGGATTTTGAAAAGCAAGTAAGAGAAGTGGAGGAAAAATCAGGAAGAGAAATGAGAACCATGCAAGAAAATAATGAAATGAGAGTCAACAACCTGACTGAAGAAAGTAATACCTTAAAAAATAGACTAACTCAAATGGCAAAAGAGGCTCAAAAAGGCAACGAGGAGAAGAATGCCTTACAAAGCCAAATTTGCCAGATGGGAAAAGATTCTCAAAAGCTCACTGAAGAGAATCATTCCTTCAGAATTAGATTGGAGCAAATGAAAGCTAGTGACTATGAGAAATCAAGATACTATTAAACAGATCCAAACAAATGGAAAAATAGAAGACAATGTGAAATATCTCATTGGAAAAACCACTGACCTGGAAAAAAAGATCCAGGAGAGATAATTTAAAAATTATTGGACTTTCTGGAGAGCAATCTGGAATTATGCCCAAAGGGCTATAAATACTTTCATACCCTTTGATCCAGCAATACCACTCCTAGGGTTATATCCCAAAGAGATCATAGAAATGGGAGAAAGACCCATATGTACAAAAATGTTTATAGCAGCTCTTTTTGTGGTGGCAAAGAATTGGAAATTAAGGGGGTGCCCATCAATTGGGGAATGGTTGAACAAGTTGTGGTATATGCATGTTATGGAATACTATTGTGCTATAAGAAATGAGGAGCAGGCAGTCTTCATATTTACCTGGAGAGGCTTAAAAGAACTGATGCTGAGTGAGAAGAGTAGAACCAGGAGAAATTTGTACACAATTACAGACACAACGTATGTGTGATGACCAACTTTGATAGACTGGACTCTTCTCAGCAATGCAGTGATATAAGTCAATCCCAAAAGACTCGTGATGGAGAGAAATATGTGCATCCAGAGAAAGAACTAGAAAGAACTAAGTTTATATCCAGGTGGAAGCAAAATACCTGATCTTTTTCCTTCTCTTATTTGGTTTTATGTCCTCTTTACCATTTTTCATTCCAGCTAGTACAATCCGTCCTTATAACCTGACTAATGTATAATGTGAAAGTATTTACAGATCCTATACTTGACTATAAGCCGCCATGAGGGGGGGAGAGTAAGGAGGGGGACAAAATGTGAAATTCAAGGAATTGTGGAATTGAATCCTGTAAATTAAAAGGAAACAAACAAATTAAGAAAAAAAGAAAAAGAAAAAACAAAAAAAATTATTGGACTACCTGAAATCCATGATCAAAAAAAGAACCTAGAGATTATCCTTCAAGAAATTCTCAAGGAAAATCGCCCTGATGTTTTAGAACCAGAGGGCAAAATAGAGGTTAAAAGAGTCCACCAGTCACCTCCTGAAATAGATCCCAGAAAGAAAACTCCTAGGAATATTATAGCCAGGTTCCAGAATTCCCAGATCAAGGAGAAAATATTACAAGCAGCCAGGAAAAAACAATTTGAATATTGTGGAAACACAATCAGGATAACACAGTATTTCACAGCGTCTACACTGAGGGATCGAAGGGCTTGGAATATGATATTCCAGAGGTCAAAGGAGCTGGGGTTAAAACCAAGAGTCACCTACCCAGAAAAACTGAATATCATGTTTCCGGGGAAAATGTGGTCATTCAGTGGAATAGAGGACTTTCAAGCATTCTTGATGAAAAAACCAGAGTTGAATAGAAAATTTGACATTCAGATACAAGAAGCAAGAGAAGCATGAGAAAGTAAACAGGGAAGAGAAATCATAAGGAACTTACTTATCAAAGTTGAAGTATCTACATCCAAACAATAATTGTAACTTATGAAACTTTTCTCAGTATGAGAATAGTTGAAAGGAATAGAAATGTTTGTGTATACATACATACATATATATATATATATATATATATGTCTATATAGGAGGGTATATGGGCATATGAATACATATGTGAATGTGTGTATATATGTGTACAGGTATACATAGAGGGCACAGGATCAATTTAATAGGAAGGAATGATACTTAAAAGGTGAAATTAAGAGGTGAGAGAGGAATATAATGAGAGGAGATGGGGAGAGACACAATGGGGTAAACTATCTCATATAGAAGAAGCAAGGGAAAATGGTTACAGTCGAGGGGAAGAACAGGAAGCTAAAAAGGAATGGGTCAACCTTATTCTTATTGAATTTGGCTTAGGGAGGGAACGACATAAACACTAAATAGGGTATCTCACCCTACAGGAAAGTAGGGGGGAAGGGAATGAGAGGGGGGATGATGGAAGGGAGGGCAGGCTGGGGGGGAGGGAAGTTGGAAGCACCCACTTTTGAAAAGGGATAGGATCAAAGTAAAGAATAGAAAAAGTGGGAGGTGGGATAGGAGGGAGGGAAATATAGTTAGTTCTTTGACAATATATCCACTATGGAAATGTTTTGCATGGCTACACATGTACAACCTATACTGAATTGTTTATCTTTCCAGTAAGGGTGGGTGACAAGGGAGGAAGTGAATGAATCTGAAATTCAAAGTTTTAAAAACAAATGCTTAAAATACATATATATATGTATATACTATTATTAATATTATTTTACATGCAACTGGGAAATAAGACCTATAGGCACTGGGGCATAGAGATCCACCATGACCTACTGGAAAGTTAGAGGGTGTATGGGAGAAGATATGGGAGAGAGCAGATTGGAGAAGGGGATATCCAGTGGGATCACTATTTTGGGGCGGTGGGTAGGGGAAAAACGGGGAGAAAATTTGTAACTCAAAATCTTGCAGAAATGAGTGATGTAAACTAGAAGTTAATAAAACATTGGATTAAAAAGAAATACTTATTAGAAGGCAAAGAAATGAGTCGGTTTTATTTTTATTTCCTTTTTTTTCCTACAATTAAACATTCCCCCCTCCTTTCCCATGGTAAGGACAAGAAAAAAATAGAACTCTTCTAATAAAAACTAATATTTAAGTGAAACAAACTCCTACAGTGGCTCTGTCCAGCAATATATGTTTGTTTCTGCATATTAGGCCATACTGGACAGATGCTCTCTGTCAGCAGGCAGGCAGTAATGCTTCAGCCTTTTGAATAATGTGTGGTTGTTCATTATGTTGATGAGAGATCTTGAGACTTTTAAAATTTTTCATTTTTACAATGTTGATACTATATTATAAATCATCCTCTTGGTTTTGGAGTTGGGTTATATTTTATATATGTCAGTGTCAACAAATGTTATTTTATGGATATCTGGTCATCACATATTGAAGGACTGATAAATATTTGCAGAAATACTATCATAAAAATAATTGCAGCACCACCCCCAGAAATAACTAGCCGTGTAACCTTGAGCAAGTTATTTAACCCTGATTGCTTTAAAAAATAATAATAATAATTGCAGCTCTTATACCCATGCTGTTGCTAAGGAGGAAAAGAGAAAGATTTTGTGAAGAACTAGTGAAGGCAGAACTAGTGAAGGGCAGCTAGGTGGCTCAGGGAAGAGAGCTCCACATCTGGAATCAAGTTTGGGCCCAGATATTACTAATACTGTGAACTGGGCAAGTCACTTAATTAACCCTATTTGCCACAGTTTCCTCATGAGTAAAATGAATTGGAAAAGGAAATGGTAAACCAATCCATTGTCTTTGCCAAGGTAGGAGTTAGAAACAACCAAAATAACCAAACAACAGGAATGGTGAGGACACCCTCTGAGGTAAGTCACTACGTGTTCATCCTTGGTGATCGCCATGCCAAGGTGGGAAAGTTGAGGGTAGCAGGAACTATATGAGTAAGCATAGTTCAAGAAAAAGGAATGAGAAAGGTCAAGTACTTGTAGGCTACTGGGAGCAACCCTCATGCTTTTCATATCATGAATATTTCCTTTGAGAAAAGAATTGGTGGATTTGGACACAAGAATGCCAAGTAACATCACAAAAGTTGAAATGGGTCACATTTTAAGAGACTCATTATTGATTTTATAGCTATCCAAGAATCAATTATCTGTTTATAGTAAGACTTTTTTGGGGGAAGGTTAGAGGGAAGATCAGAAGGAAAAAGCAAGAAGAAGATTGAGACAGAAATATGGTATGAAATTCAAACCATGCCATCCTAAATGATTTAAACAAGTCATATGCAATGAGAGATAGACATCAGCATCAATCAGCTAGCATTTATTAAGTATGGGGCATTCAGGGAGGACTAGCTCCTCTGGTGTGAGGACTGCCAAACCCTTTTCAAGGCTGCTCTTCCACCTTTGGTGTCTACCTTCACCCACCTTTTACCACTCTCAAGGTCTCTCTCAAGAGCTTTGGAATTGATTGTGTGACCTGGGAGACACTGGCACAGGACTGCTCAGCATGGTGTACTCATATCAGAGAAGGTGCTGTGCTCTATGAGCAAAGCAGAATTATCCAAATTTGGAGAATCCACCCCAAATGTTCACACAGACTATTTGTGCCCGACCCGTGGTAGAGCCTTCCAAGATCATCTTGGCTCAATCAGCCACTGTTGGACACATTGAAACTTGACTTTAGCATGGTGATGTCATTTTGGTCCTCTTCAAGAATGAAGACAACCAACCAACCAACCAACCCACCTGTGGCTTTAAGAAACCTAAGCATACACAACAGCCACACCCAGGTAACCAACAGGCCTCAAATCTGTTAGTGAGTTAGGAGGAGGTCTATCCCAAGCATATGAAGACTTTTCCCAGCAGAATGGGCAGATGAGAACAGCTTGTTTCAATGACCATGAAGGTGGCTAAAGCAGGACTGTGGAGTGCTTAGAGGCTGGACAGACATTGAAGATGCCAAGGTCATCCACTGTATCTAGTGCTACTTTTGTAGCACTTGTGCAATATTCACAGCACCCATGGTCACTATAAATATACCTGCGTGGTGCTCAATAGCAAAATAGAACAGGCTCTTCATATAGGAGACAGAAGCAAAACATTTATTCAGACTTCAGAAAACTGAATCCCCAAACCAGTAAGCTGATTCCATCATAGTAGCAAAGAAGTTAATAAGTCACAACAGCCCAGAGAGCCACAGTATCCTTTAGTCTTCCTATAGACCAACATTTACTCACAAACCTGTCTGCTTGCCTGCTGTCCTCTCTCCTCCCACGGTCTAGCTGTTCTGACTCCCAACTTCTGCTCCACCTTTCAGCAAACTCCTTCCACCACAAACTCCATGTGATTACATTCTGCCTTTTAGGGGGCAGGGTTTATTTTCAAAACAGGAAAGGTCTTCAAATTCCCTTAGACTTATTAAGGGGCAGGGAAGATCTTCAAATTCCCATTATCATCACAACTTTTGTCTTGCCACTGGACTTTGATGACACAGGAAGAGAGAGTGAGAATGATGACTTTGTACAACTCTGCCTCACTTAAATCCAGTTCGCAGACAAGTCAGACATCACCCATGATGTCATTGGTCCTCTTTGAAAATAAGGATGAACAAGTATCTCAATCACTGATTGGACTCAGTCATTGGCTTCTAAGATTCCTTCTAGTTCTAAAACATCTCTGATCCTATCATCTATATGAGCTCAACTATTGAGGGACAACAACATAATATTTAAGTGTATGCAGAAATAGTAATAATAATAGCAGCTAACATTTATATAGCACTTTTAAGATTCTCAATGCACTTTATAAATATTGCCTTATATTATCCTCACAATAACCCTGAGAGATTGCCTTATTATCCCCATTTTTCAGATGAAGAAACTGAGACAGATTAAGTCATTTGCCCAGAGTTGCAGAATCAGTAAATGACTGAGGCAGGATTAGATCTCAGGTCTTTCTTACTCTAAGTCCAGGACTCTTTTCTACAGCACCACCTGACTGCCTTTATACAAAATATACGCAAGATAGTTAAATATAAGGTAGATGTGGAAGGCATAAGCAGTTGAGGGGGTGTTGTAGGGATCAAGAAAGGCTTCATGGAGAAGATTGGCAAGCTGTGATATTGGAGATAGGGCACTTGATGTGGTATCCAGAAGGCCTGGGTTCAAATTCTGCCTGAGGCACCTACTGTGTCCTATGTAATTTTGTGGGTGTCCCATGGCAAGTCCTTTAACCTCTCTCATACACACACACAAACTTCAGTTTCTTCATCTATAAAATGAGGGTGTTGAACTCAGTGGCCTTCAAGTTTCCTTATAGCTCCAAATCTATGGTCCTGTGATACTATAAATTGGTATTTTGAATTATGGCTTAAAGGAAATGAGAATCCTTTGAGGTAGAAGTGAGGGGTTGGTGTAGTCCAGGCATTGAATACAACCAGTGAAAAGGTGTGGAGAATTCAGCTGAATTGCTCTGTGTGAGAGACAAAAGAGAAGGCTAGTTGGCTTGACTCAGGGGAGGGAAAGAATGTATAACAAGACTGAGAGCTTTAAAACCAAAGGAGTTCATGAGGCAATATGGAGCAACTGGATTTTATGGAATTAGGGGAGTGATATATTCAGAAAGAAAAATCATTTTGGTGGCTATGTGCAGGATAGATTGGAATAGGGAGAGACTAGACTCAGAGATACCAATTAGAAGGCCTTTGTAATAATCTAGGCAAGAGATGATAAGGGCCTGAACTGCAGTGGTGACTGAATGAGAAGAGAAGGGGTCAGGAAAGGTGTAGAAGTAGGCACAATTTGGCAGCTAATTGCATATATGGAGGGTAACTAAGGAGTTGAGGATGATGTCTAGGTTATGAACCTGGGAGGCTGGAAAAATGGTGGTGTCTTGGACATAGAGAAGTTTGAAGGAAGAGTAATTTTTTGGGGAAAGATAAAATGAATTCTGTTTTAGTATTGTTGAATTTTCATCCACTGTTAAATTTGAAATCTGCCTGTCAAATTTGAAATGTTTTTATACACTTTGTATCATCTAATCAGCAGTTATTGATGTGATAGTGAAGATAGTCAGAAGAGAGTTTGGGGCTGGATACTTAGGTCTGTGAATATAATATTTAAACCCATGGGAACTTTTGGAAAATATATGCTGAGAATAGAGACCAAGACAGCACCTTAGGGAACACCCATAATTAATCTGATAGTGTGATATGGAAGATGGACCAAGAAAGGAGACTGAGGAGGGATGATTGGACAAGAAAGAGAAAAATCAGGCAAGTGTGGTGTTCAGAAAATCCAGAAAGGATAGATGTACATGAGGTAAGGGGTTGGGGTGGAGGGTGGAGGCTGGGGGGCAATAGTTTTAAATGCATCAGAGAGGTCAGGGATAAGAAGTTAAAAAAAAAACCCAAAACCTTCAAATTTGTCAATTAAGAAATCATTGGTTATTTTGGAGAGAGCAGTTTTCCATGATTAGTGAGATTGGAAGACTGATTGCAGAAGGTTGAGAAATGAGAGGAAAAGGAGTCAATGAGTGTGTAGACAGAGTGATTATAATAATTTTATATAGAAGAGCTGAACTGTTGTAAATCTATTGCCACAACAAGAAGACTGAAATAGTCCAGGAAGTACTTTTTAGTCAGCAAACATATAACTTATTTGCCAAGTGGAGAGAGATGATGGCCAAAGACAACACTGGTTTACAGTTTATACAAGTTTGTAAAGTGTTACAGGGAAGAATGATGCATGATTCTGAGCAGTATTATCCTGTGAAACAGAGAAGGCATAAAAGGTAAAACCAGTTTAAAGAAAGATTGGCAAGTTATCTAGCTAATCAGTCATCCCAGGAGCTAAATTTATGGGTGGAGGATAACAAATAGCAGAAAAATGTAAGAGATCTGGGGAGTTACTGTAACAGACTTTTGCCATTAAGACAGTGGAGCCGCCACCACATTTGTATCATCACATCTCAGTCTTGGTTGTATTTTTAGGGGAGATAGAAATGGAGCTAAAATGAACAAAGATGGAAAACAGCAGCCGGAATGGGCCTTATATATGGAGAAAATTCTAAGAGTACTGAGGGGTTGGCATTTAAGATGTTTGATGGAAAAGATGATTTTAAAAGTATGGAAAAAATATTGGATCTTATTAACAAAAAAGGTGACTGAGAAAAGAACTACCAGCATGTATAGTATAGCATAGCATAATAGCATAGCATATATATGTATATATATATATACACACACACATACATACATACATATGTATGTATAGTATATCCCACCTATGCTAGCTTTTTATGCAAGTCATTTATACATGAATTAAGGGTATTAGTAAGGAAAAAGCAGCCTTTTCAAAGCTATTTTTAGCAACGGACCACATCCTTATCATCTTGAATTCACTGAAAGATAATAGAGATTAGAAGATTCTATTTTGCTCACTCTTTGTAGATCATGAAGAAACAATTGACTCATTAGTGCAAAACACAACTTTAAAAACTTTTTGCATTAATGTGTCTCCTATCCATACATCAGAATCATTAAAAATTCCATGAAATATATAACAAATAACTTTTTAATGACATTCTGTTCATAAACATCAAGTGAGGCATAAAGATGGATACTTACCAGAGCTGGTCACCACAGAGAAGAATGTGGCACTGTGTAGAGTCCAAGATGAAGAGGGTAGATGGTAGATGTCGATGGCATGTTTGTGGATGATGTTGTGCTAAGTTTCATTAACCTCTGAAAAATTGCAGAGCCTTCCTGGAAGAGGTCTTTGATCACTTGAGTTTGCCCTGATCATCCACAAAGGAAAGACTGAATTGATAAATTATGTTTAATGCCTAGCTTTATGATGTGCATTTATTTTGAAACTTATAGAGCTTGCCCATCATGCATATTTTGGGGCAGAGCTGAACTGCTTAGGCTGCTTTTAGAGAAATTGCAGAGCTCCTTTAATGACCCCAAGTTTTCCATCGAAATAGTCTCGTCTTTTTAATACTAACATTCTACTGATGTACTGCAACAAGACTTTTTTTAAAGAATGTTTTTATTTTTTCTCAATTACATATAGAAACAATTTTTAGACATTTGTTTTTTATAATATTTTAGTCCTAAATTCCCTCCTTTTCCTTGCCCCTCCTCAATAAGGGAAACACTTTAATATAAATTATAGATGTGCAGTCACGCAAAACATACTTCTACAATGAGACATTATTAATAATTATTATTGTTATTAGAGGAGAGGTGACCATACCAGACACCTAAATAAGTTTATAAGACCAACGCAAGCTGTAGATGTGCTACTTTTTTCTACAAGAACACTTCACTGTTATAAGGAAAGTTAAAATAACTGGTGGTTAGAAACAGACGTTATCTAGAGTCTAATCTGTTCCTTTTAATCAGCAACTTGATCAGATTCTTGAGGCCCCTGAGCCCAGATGGGTGATGTTTCTTTGATGTCATTATGTTTAAATTAGATCTCTTACCTCCTACAAGGAAGAAGAATCAGTTTAATTCATAAATTATATTTCTCCTTACACTTTTGTTCTTAGAGATAATTCTACATTTAAATAAGGCCTTCTGCCTTGGTTACTATTAAGATTACTATTAAGACTATTAAGAAAGTGTTGGTTGAGTCTGCTTCTCTAGTGGCAAAATGTCGAACTTATTCTAGGAAAAGATGTGTTAATTTAGGGTAGTTAAACCCAACTGGGAGTCCCAGGTGGTAGGAAACTTGTGTTCTTGAGGAAAAGGAGAAAAGGAACAGTTGGTGGGTTGGGCAGGGTTGAGGGATTTGTTCAGAAAAGCAGATGGGAGGGACTGGCCACTAGAGGAAACAGGGAGAGAGGGGAGTTTCTGGAGGGAGTCGGGGATGAGTTGTGTTTGTAGGGGAATTGTGTCACTGTTAACTTTTCCACATAGTCCACATTTCTCAGGTCCCTCTTTCTCAGGAGACAGTAATAGAGTGGTTAGTTACCCTACTTGTAAATTCCATTTTTATGAGCAGATGCATTTAATTTAGGACAGATGGCTCCTCTGTCAGCTCTGGGTTGAGGATATCTCAACTTTGTCTTCAGACACTTTTTTATACTTTGCTCCTGCCTTCTCCAGATCCCCATGTAGAGTCAGTGTCTAAGGCTCACAGCCTTCTCCTTCCACCCAAGCCACTTGTGGTTCTCTTTAGGACTCTACTGCTACGTATTACCCCTTTTTCATTCCTTGTTGTTCCTTCCTGGCCTCATTTCTTTCTGTCAGCTTGCTTAGGAAATGATACTGTAAATGATGCATGTATGGATGTGATTAGGGTGTGGCTGGTTTCCCAGTCTAAAATTTGTACCATAAGGGCCTTTTCCTGAGCTCATTGCTGCTCCTGCCCTTCCCTTGGCCCCTCTGAAGCTTGTACACTTAATTCTTGGGTTTCTTCTTGAGGACGAAATCCAGGTACTTCTATGTCTGAGGCAGCCAAATGGGAGACAAAAGCAAACAGTTCTGAAGACACTTCCATGATTTTATCCATATGATTTAATCTGCTGGGGGAGACAACATGTATATGTTAGTGTATACATAATAGATAATGGATATGCAGAATAAACACAATGTAATTAAATATAAGGTAGTTAGGAAGGCGGCTGGAAATTGGGGGAGGGATCAGGAAAGGCTTCCCAGATGTTAAATGAGAAATAATAATAGCATCTATCTCACAAAAGTTGTTGTGAAGATCAAATGAGATCTTCATGTAAAATGAAATAAAGTGTTTCATTTAAAGTGCTTTCCAAATGTGAAAGTGCTGTGTTTTCGCTGTTTAGTTTTTCAGTTATGTCCGATTCTTCGTGACACCATTTGGGATTTTCTTGGCAAAGTTAAAAGTGGCTTGCCGGTTTCTTCTCCAGCTCATTTTATAGATGAGGAAACTGAGACAAACAGGGTGAAGTGACTTGTCCAGGGTCACACATCTAGTAAGTGTCTGAGGCTGGAATTGAACTTGATTTCTCCCTGCCTCCAGGCCCAGCACTTTTATCTACTATGCCGCCTAGCTGCCTGAACGTGACATATTTATCTACCTATCATATGTGTTGTATATATTTTTTTATATCTGTATGCATGTACGTATGTGCCAGTGTGTGTATGTATGCATGTACGTGTACATTTTGCAACTTTCTCTGCTTAAGACTTTGGACCCCTTTTGTGGCATAGCTTCAGACACAAGAGTTTCCATGGGATTGATGGACACACACACACACACAGAGCCTTGCAGGAACACCACTAGAGGTCTTCCTTGGTGGGATGGCTACCTGTTTTCATTTGTCTCAAATCTCTGAGTAGGAAGGGATCCACCTGGGCCAGTCCATACCTGAGCCATGAATTCTGTGTACAATGTACCTGGCAAGATAAGTATCCAGCTTTTGCTCGGAGGCTTCCAGTGATGGGAAACTCACCACCTTGTGAGACATGGCCCATTCCACTTTGGAGTGACTCTAAAAACAATTTCTTTTGCTTGGCAATCGCTAGCAATACAGTCTCCTGAAATAGCACATTCTGTTTTTGGATAGCTTTCACACTAACCACTCTATTACTATTCTATGTACAGAGTAATTGTACTGAACTCTAGGGATGCTAACATACATACTATGTAGGCCTTGCCTTCAAAGAATCCACAGTCTAACTGGAGGGGCAGGGAAGGTGGGGAACAAATCGTTGTGATACAGGAGAGGGTACAAAAAGTGGGAAGGAGAGGTGCAGTCATTAAATGTAAGAATATATTAAATAACTTCTTATCTCAAGGTTAAATCTTCCATTATTTTCCCACCTAGTCTCTTATTTCTGCTCTCTGAGGCCAAGCAGAATTGAGTTCATTTTAAGACAATTTGTAAAGTATTTCAAGATTGAGATAACAGATCTATGCCTCATCCACCACCCAGTTTTTCCATTTCTTGGAGAAATGTACTCAGTGCTAGTCAGGAGACTTAATTCCTTATCTGGCTTCTACCCACACATTTACTTTGTAATCTGGATAAATTCATGTATGGTTTTGGGGACTTAGTTTCTCATCACAGAAAACATGGAGGGCAGCAATACCTGTTCTGTCCTCTTAGGGATCATGTTGTGAAAACAGATGAAAACATTAACATCTTTTGAGAAAAAAAATGTTATGCCAGGCATTGACGAAGGTGGTTACTGCTCAAATACTCTTCGGGGTCTCTGAATGGTTTCATTATAGTGGCATTTAGTTGTAATGACTACATTGATGGAGATACATTATCCCCTGCACTGTTTATGAGTACCCCAACAGGATTTGCCCATATCATTAGCTTGTTAGGAGTCGAGTGCTGAGTAAAGTGAAAAGCCTGAGATAAATGGGAACTGTTATTATTTAGAGATTGAAACCCTCGGAGCTGAGAGCCTCATCCCTTTTTAGTGAACTGAACAATATAGCTTTGACCATATTAGGAAGAGTATGGGGGTAGATGACAGTAATTTTTAAAAAATTGTAGTTTATCATTATTGTTATTGTTGTTATTCTTCCTGCTAAGCTATCTTAAATCAAAAAACCAGCCCAGAGCTGCCCTTGCAATTGTTATATATAGCTTATCTCTGATGAAGATCTCCTAGCCTGTTTGTTCTCAGTAGCTGCCACTCCCTTATAGGCCCCTTGCCCCCGAAAGGGTGAGGAGAACTGGAGGGAGGGGGAGAGAGGGGGAAAGGAATATCCTAGATTTAGTGCCAAAAGGGACTCCAGAAGTTATCTATTCCAACCCCCTTTATTTTTAATGATGAATTTAAGAATCATCAGCAAACACACATTTCCATACAACAAAGAACATGAAAAGTGTAAGAAATTGTAAATTTGTTTAATTTGTTCACTTTTTAGAAATATATGTTACATTTATTTTTAATTAAATTTATTTTTATTTAATAATTTGATAGAAAATTTTAATAGAAAAAAGCACATTTCTGACCTTAACAAGTACAAACTAAAAGCTTTTCTACATAGTATCAGAGAAAAAGGATTGTACATAAAACCGTAAATCTCTTCTGCAGTTTACTTTTTCTTTTTAAAATTTAAAATAAATTTTAAACAAATTATATGTTACATATGAGAACTATATTAAATTTAACAAGAAATAAGTTTCTAAGACCTTTTTTCAGTGATTGTTTATAAGTTTTATTGATAACTTTCATTTTTATGTTACCTGTATTTACCAATATGTCCACTTTCCTTCTTTGCCCAGAGAGCTATCCCTTTTAACAAAAACAAGAAAAAATGAGAGGAAAAACAGTTTATCAAAAACAACCAATATATTGATACAGTCTGTCAGTTTATGTAGTGTCCCACCTTTGTAAAGAGGCTGGGCATGGGGTGGGAGAAGATGCTTTCACATCTTTCTTGGGGACCAAGCTTGGTTATTATGATTTCATAGTATTCATTGAATACCAAATTGAATTTAGTATTCAGTTATTGTTGCCCTTTCCATGGGCATTGTTGCAGTCCCAGTGTATATCACTTGTCTGGTCCTGCTTGTTCCCACAGCTTAGCATCAGTCAGTAATCTTCCCATTCTTCTCTGTATTCGCCAAATTCATCTTTTCTTATAGCACACTGCATTCAGGAACTACTGCTTATTTAGTTATTACCCAGTTAATGGATGTCTTATTTTGTTTCTAGTTCTTACTATAGAAAATGCTGGGGGCGGCCAGGTAGCACAGCAAGTAAGAGCACCGGCTCCAGTGTTGAGAAGACCTGGAGATCGAATCCCGGGCTCGGACACTTAGCACCCACCCAGAAACACCAGGCCGTGTAACCTTGAGCAAGTTACTTAACCCCAATTGCTTAGGGGCGGCCAGGTGGCTCAGCGAGTAAGCGCACCGGCTCCAGTGTTGGGACGACCTGGAGATCAGATCCCGGGCTCAGACGCTCAAGCACCACACCCAGAAATAACTGGCCGTGTAACCTTGAGCAAGTTACTTAACCCTGATTGCTTAAAATTAACAAAAAAAGAAAATGGGGTTTTGGTGTGGTGTATGGTTAGTATGCTTGGTAGGTCATGTTCTTTGCAGAATTCCAAACTGTCTTCTAGAACAGTTGAATCAATTCACAGCTCTACGAATAGTGCCTTTCATTACCCCCTCCCCCCAACATTAAGTATTGCATCCTTTTTCATCTTTTCCACTTTCCTGCATTGATGGTGATCTCCTATGCTTTTAAAAAATATTGTTACTGGTCTTTGTCTTTCATTTTATTCGTAACCACCTACTAACCTATATTTCTCCCTCCTCCACCCAAGCCTTTCATTCTTATAAATATGTATAGTCCAGCAAAACAAGTCAATACATTGGCCATTTCTGAGAATGCGTATTTCATCTCTAATCTTATCACTTCCCTGCCAAGGGGTGGGAGGCGTGTTTCATCAACAGTCTTTTGAAGTTCAAAATATTCAGTGCTTTGATCAGAGTTCTGTGGTCTTTCAAAGTTGTTTTTCTCATTATTCTTGTTGTCTTCATGTAAATTGTTGTACTGGTCCATCAGCTCCTACAAGTCTCCATATTCCTCTGAATCTATCACATTGGTTATTTCTTATGGCACAATAATTTTTCTGTTACATTCATATACTCCAATGGGTTTCCTGAATCGATGGGCCTCCCATTTGTTTTCCTCAGCCACTAGCTAGCACATGGTAGGGTGTTTAATATTAAGTTAAATTGAACTTATTTGATTTTCAAATGGAAGAAGCCGTTCCATCCTTGAACAAAGGTTCATGGGGTTAAATTTGTTTTCAATCCCTTTGAACACTTCCCTTTCTAGACACCCTGTTTTCTCATCATTTGGAATCTGTCAGACAAACAGATATTAAGCTGAGTATTCCCCTTCCCCTAGACGATACAAACTCTAGTATTCTATCTAGGCATGTTTTCCATGTCCTTAAATGACTTTTTTCCTACCCCTTCACTCCAAAATCAAAGCTTCCTTTCCCACTATACATGAATATTATAAAGAAAACAGTCTAGTAAAAATAAACTTCTAGAGCAAGGTGTAAATGACTAATAAGGCTCTTGACCCTTCCATCCCTTTCTAACCTTCCCAAGAGTGGGATCTTCTTTAAACCAAATGAATAGCAAATTTGTGGAAGCAGGTTAGGAGACACATTTTGGGGAAAATATTTGTAATACAAATCCTCTCATCAGGAAGTTGTGGAGGAGTGTATAGAGCACTGGGCCTAGAGGCAAGAGGATCTGAGTTCAGATTTGGCCTCAGATACTTACTAGCTATGTGACCCAGAGCAACTCAGTTAACCTGTTTGCCTCAGTTTTCTCATCTGTAAAATGGGGAAAATAAAAACACCTTACCTCCCAGATGTGTTATGAACACCAAATGAGATAATAATAGTAAAATGTTTAGCACGGTGCCTGGCACATAGTACTATATAAATGTTATAGTTATCCTTATTCTTCTCTATCTCTTTTCCTGCCACTTCTTTCTCTGTTTTCTGGGGGCTAAGAGGAGGCCCTGGAATTTACCCTGAAAGCCAGGATGAGACAAATACTAGTCCTCAGAAGAGAATGGAGAATTTGTGGTCCCATGTTCTTTCCTTTATAGGTGAGGTCCAGAAGCTGAGGCTGTGAGTTCTTCTCTAGCAGAAAGAGGTGGCCACCCTAGCTTGTGGCACCGCTTGACACGAGTGTCTGTTGCTGAGGCAGAAACTAGGTTGGGTTTGGAAGTCAGGAGATTTTTGTTCAAGCCCCACCTCTGACACTAAGCAGTGTGATGATAGACAAGTCATTTAACTTCCCAGCCTCAGTTTCCTCATATGTCTACTGGAGGTAATTTTACTTGCACTGCCTGTCTCTCTGGGTTATTAACAAGAACGTGCTTTGCAGACCATAAAGCCCTGTGACTTCTAGGAGAGCATTCTACCAATACACCTGGCCATCAGACACACGTGGCTTTTGGGACATGTGGAACATAGGTGCCCCCTACTGGAGAAGTAGGGTATCTAGTTGCCTGGGTTATTGATCCAGGTCTTTTGCTGGGTTCCCTTTCCTTTTCTTAATCCAAGGAATGCTTGGATGTGCAATGTCAAAATAGTTGTTAAGTGCCATCATTTTTTTGAAATATAAACCATTCCCTGCTAAGTTATCTTATGGTACAATGATAATTGGGCAGCTAGGTGGCGCAGTGCATAGAGTGTAGTACCAGGTGTCAGGAAGGCTCATCTTCCTGAGTTCAAATCTGGCCTCAGACACTTACTAGCTGTGTGATCTTGGGCAAGTCACTTAACCCTGTTTACCCAATTTCCTCATCTGTAAAATGAGTTGGAGAAGGAAATGGCAAAACCACTCCAGTATCTTTGCCAAGAAAACCCCAAATGGGGTCCAAAGAGTTGGACATAGCTGAACAAGAATAATAACAATTGTGTTAGATTAACTTTGTTCTAAGTTTTATTTTATTACACCACTTGTTCTGGATTATTCTGCTTCCTTGGGTTTGTTGTATATGATAGCTTAGTTTTGCATTTAAAACTTAAAAGGATGAGTAACATTTCGTGTGTATGGCTTTCTTTTTCCATTTTTCCTTTTCTCTTCTTTCCTCCTTCCCTTTCTTCTACTTCTCTCTCCCTTCCTTCCTTCTTTCTTTTTTCTTTCTTCCTTAATTCCTCCTTTCCTCTCTCTTTCCTTCTCTCCTTTGCCCTCTCTCCTTTAACACCTCCCTCCCTCCTTCCCTTCCTCTGATTTCACTAATAAAGAACTTAGCCTGCTAATACTAATTAGCATCAGCAGCTTCTCTACTAGCTGGGTAGGTAATCTTGTATAAGGTACTTTTGTATGCTAGACCTGTTTCATTCTCCACAAAATGAGGGCTGGGATGAATTTTTCTTAAGGTTCCTCCTAACATATTTTATCATAAGAACTTTGAGAAAAGTATGGAGGAGAGAATAGAACAGGGAAACATGGTGTATATTAATGGCTGAACGGAAGTTCAAACCAGTAAACATTTATTAAACTCCTACTGTCAATAGAATACTAGTCGTTAGACTTGTGAAAGTTTTTCCTATACACATAAATAATTGTATACATAATAATACAAAATGAACAACTCTAGTCATAGAGAGTGACTTTAATAGGAAGGGCCTAGAGAAAACATTTGTGATATAAGATTAGTCACTAGAGATAATTCTTTGTAACCAAATAAAAAAGTTACATTACCCTGAGCCATGTAGACCTTGTAATGAAATTTTGTTGTAATGGAATTGACCTGAATTTATGCTGACTGGTAATACTGAAGCTAGGGGTACTTTTGTACCTTTTTAAAGCTCTGGAACTAGGGCTGAGCTGATGGGAGCTGTTGCCAGGACTCTGAGTCTGACTGCTTATTTCTGAGAACAGGTGCTTTGTTGGGCACCTGTTACTAGAAGCAAATGTGTCCCCTGGGGCTTCTTCCTTGTTTGACCCTCCTCCTCTCCCTATTCTCAGCCAGTCCCAGATTTTAACTCACATTCCAAAGTTGGAGCTCTTACTGAATTTCTTTCTAACAGGCTTGCTGCCCAGGGGCATCTATCTAAACATCTGTACAAAGAACAGATTCAGCAGCTACATTAAATCTGACAACATATGTTCCCTTTTAAAATAATAAACATTTCAACTTTTTAAAATAGGAGAAGTGCCAACAAGAAATACCAAAGTAGGAAAGCCAACCCTAATCAACAGGTGTCCCCCACTGTGTCGGAGTACTTTTTTTCCCTTTCTCAAATCCTTTGTTTCCATGTACAAGTGCTGGGTTTCTGTCTGAGCCAGGACACAGCTGTTGGGGAGCCTTGCTGCTGCCTTCAAGCCTTGGCATCATTGAATCTGTTGGCATCTGTGTCTATGAAGCAATTTCCACCCCAGGTTAAGCAGGGCCTCATACAAAGCCCAGGCTCCCCTGTTCTCCACTGAGGGTTGCAGAATGTTTCTTGGCATCAGTAGATTGTGTTAGAAGCCTATCCTTGTGTTATTCATTGTCCTAACTTTCTTATACAGAGCCCTTCTGCCCACCAGAATGCTTTGCCCTATACTGATCGCTTTGATGTATATGGTTAGTGCCAATTGTGTTGTTTCCTTTGTCATGATAATAACAGAAACTCATACACTACCTCACCAGAAACCTGTGAGAGGGGGGATTAAAAAGATCAGGAATGGTATGATTTGAAAAATCCATGTAAAATTTTTTGTCCCTCCCTTTATTGCAGAAAAGAAGTCTGACTTTTTCTTTTATGTGATATTTACAGTACCTTATTGTAAAATTTCAGTTAAGTCTTAGGTTCTGTGTCATCTGCTGGCCCACTTGTGTCATCTCTGGCTTCCATGAAACTCACCCAAAATTCCCATTTAATTTCTTATGCTGACCTACAACATCAAAACCATTATGGGAAAAGACGTAATATGGAAGAGATAACTTTATCTCTGTTTTATAGACAAGGAGGCCCAGCTCAGAGAGTGAAGTCACTTACTCATGGTCATTGGCTTCCAAGTACATTGATCTTTCACCTTAACCCACAACAGATGGGGTGGGTGGTGGTCATTGTGCTGTGGCTGAAGAAAGTGCTTGTCTATTGGAGGGAGTAAGTTAGCTGTGTGACTGTGGTTGTCATTTAACCCCTTGGAGCTTAAATTTCTATCTAGGTAAAAAGAGAGGGTGGAATAGGCTCCTTCCTTTTCTAAATCCAATTATCCTCCTAACAATTCACGCCTCCTTTCAGAGCCTCAGTTCTCTCATCTGTAAAATGTGGCAATTGGGTTAGAATACATTAGGGGATCTCTATATACCCTTCTAGCTCTAAAATCTTATGGTTTTTCAAGTCTTCTCTTATCTGTAGCCCCTGGGATGGTAAAGTAGTAGCACATTCATAAATCAGTCTATTGATTTGTTCTTAAATGTCAACGATTAAGAGTTTGTTAGTTTAAGAAAGATGATGCTTATGATTTATTTGACTTTGGGTATTATCTCCAGACCACTTAGTTGATCTCGAGTCCTGGGTGTGTGAGATGGATAAAATAGAAGGGTAAAAAATTTGCTAGTAAATTCAAACACTTTTATTTACTAGGAGGTTTAATGAAGCAGTACCACTTTAAAAATCAACAAATGATTAGCCTCTGTAATCAAAGTGTGCCTAAGACGTTAATAACTGAATTTACACTGTTTTTTTCCCTGTTGGGCTCCTGAGCAGCTCAGCTTGATAGAAGGTTTTGGAACTGCCTGTACATATGCACTATAAATTAATCTTCTACACTGAAAAATATGGTCAGTACCACTAACATTATTTGACAAGTAGGCTAGAGTCCAGATCTGAAAGAGAGGTGGCCATCCATGCTTTCCCCCCTCCCTCCTATCTCTGTTTAAGGAAAGAGATTTGAAGGAGATAACCCTCAAACCAGTTTGCTTTGAAATGCTACTAAAATAACAATTATTGACCAAATGCTTCCCTCTCTTTCTAACAAGTTAATGAAGGAAGTCATCCTGAAGCCCTCAGGGAAGGGAACTCTTCACTATAGATTTTACTACAAAGATTCTTAAGAGAGACCTGCCAGCTCTTTCTTACCTTGCCTATACTCTTATCTCACACCCCTGTGTCAGTCTTCTTTTTCCAGAATGTCCTCTCCCCACCTCCACAGTGAAGAACCCCCTAGCTTCTTTCGGAGCATGGCCTAGATACTACCTCCTTCTACATGAGGCTTTTCTTGATTTCCCTCTGATTGTTTACCTGCCTGAAATTACTTGGTATTATTTTGTGTCTACTTTGTGGTTGCTTATGTGTAAATTTTGCATTCTCCTAGCTAATGTTTATATAGTGTCTGAAGGTTTACAAAATGCTTTTACATACTGCCCATGGGATTTTCTTGGCAAAGATAGTGGAGTGGTTTGCCATTTCCTTCTCCAGTGGATTAAGGCAAAGAGAGGTTAAGTGACTTGCCCAGAGTCACATAGCTAGGAAGTGTCTGAGGCTGGATTTGAACTCGGGTATTCAGGACTCCAGGCCCATTGCTCTATCCACTGAACCATCTAGCTACCTCTTATATCTGTTACAATAGTTATAATAATCATAATAGCAATAACTAGCATTTATGTAGCATTATATTTATATAATATCTTTTATGTGACAGGCACTGTGCTAATTTGATGTTCACAACAACCCTGCAAGGAAGGTACTATGAGGAAACTTAGGCAAACAGTTGAAATGACTTACCCAGGGTCACAAAGCTAGTAAAGTGTCTGAGTCTGGATTTGAACTCGGGTCTTCCTGACTTTAGGCCCAGTGTTTTGTCCCCTGCCCTACTTCACAACAACCCTATGAGGTAGTTGCTATTACTGTCACCTCCATATTACAGATGAGGAGCAGATTCAGAGGTTAAGTGTCTTACCAGTAAGTGTCAGAGTTCAGACTCAAACTGGTTCTTCCTGACTACAAGGCTACCGTTCTCTTTACAACTAGTACTACTACTACTACTACTACTGCCACCACCAGTACTACCACTACCACTGCTGCTGCTGCTACTACTACTACCACCACCACCACTACTGCTGTTGCTGCTACATCTACCATGTTTCCCCGATAATAAGACCTATCCCGAAAATAAGCCCTCCCCTTACTGTGTAAGATTCCTCTAAAATAAGCCCTCCCCCGAAAATAAGCCCTATTGAGATTGCTACTGTAGTGAAGGTGATCTCCTGCACTACACGCTACATTACAGTACCCTCTGTATGCACCGTTCCCCCCCGTGAAATGCATGCCGCGCTCCGAGCTGCATCCAATCAGAACTGCAGCAGTGAGCACGTCATCCTGTTCTTCCCCAGTGATTTGCTTATTGAATAAAGGTACATTTTTTGTTCACATTTACCTGTTTATTAAAATTGCTGTCAATGTTCATTAAAATAAGCCCTCCCCTGAAAATAAGCCCTCTGGTGTTTTTCTGTCCAAAAAAAAATTAATAAGACAGTGTCTTATTATTGGGGAAACACGGTACATATTTATATAGTACCTACTATGTGCCATGCACAGCTATACCATATTGCCTCTCAGAATGAAAGTTCTCTTATGGTGAGGTTTCTCTCTATGTTTGTTTTTGTATCTCCAGTGCCCTAGGCCAATACCTCGTCCATAGCAGCCATTTTAAAAATATTCCAGTAAATTGGATTGAGGTCTTTCGGCTCATCCTGCTGCCACCAGACACCCTAAGTCAGATGAGAGTCTCTCTGACTTTCAAAGCCTTTATTGGAAGAAGATTCATATTTCATAGGCTTCCTCCTCTTCACATTTTTCTCAGTCCACAAGGGAATTGTCTTGAGTCTATCATTCTACAGAAAAGCTTTTATTAAATACCTACTGTATGCCTTCCTCTATGCCAAGGCATTGAAAAAGTCCTTGCCCTGAAGGAACTTATCAGGGAAACAAATGTTCAAGTAAATAAGGATATACAAATTAGAGCCCTTTGTAGAATGTTTAGAGCCCAAATAGCAAACATTACTTTGGAGCTAGACTTATAACTAATGTTGCTATGATGTGTTCTGAGCTAATCTTGTTATAGTTAATCATATTTTCTGAAATGTTGCTCTCTAGGGGTAGAGCTGATAAATAAATGGGAGGGAGTGTAGCTTCCTCTGAACCATCCTAGAAAGACCGGACAGGCCTGCACAACCTGGGGCCCACAAAAGGATTTCAGGTAGCCCATGAAAAATGGAGGATGTAAAACAAGCCTGCATAATATTTGGTGGGCCACATGTTGTGCAGGCCTGATTTGGATCAAAAACCCCCCACAGTGCCATTATTTGCTCAACTCTAGTCTTTTTTGCCCAATGGTAGGCAACCCTTGAAGCCCTGGAATCCCACATCTTGATAGGATGCTTTAGCATACTAAATTATTTATTGATTCAGTAGCAAAAAAAAAAAAATTAATATGTACATAGATAGAAGAAATTCAGCCTATTTCCCCTACTAGAAATCAGAGATTCGGTCATGATCAACTTGCTGATGGATACTTGGAGGAGATGTGTGGACAGTTTGTCTAATTGCCTTAAGGGAATTGCAGAGGGAATGGTTCTTAAGAAAATAAAACTAAGGCAACTTGGAATAGAGAGCTGGCCTGGAAGTCTGGAAGACCCCAGGATTCATACCAGGCACTTAACCTCTTGGTGCCTGGGCAACTCTGTGTTTTTGTAGGTACTGATTTGCTTTGTAGAAAGAGGTTCTTATTACCAGTGAAATCACAGGTCCTGTTCAAAAGTAAAGTAATTAACATATGACTTAAGCCCCAATTCGGCCCAGTACATAGTCTCTGCTTTTGTGAACTATTGGTCTCCTTTTTGCTATCCCCCTAAAAATCTCATATTTCTTTTCTTCCTCCATGCTTTATTCTTTTTTTTAAGTTTATTTTAAAATTTTCCCCAATTACATGTAAACAAAAATTTTAACATTTTTTTTTTTAAAGAAAATTGAGTTACAAATTTTTTCTTCCCTTTTTCCCCTTCCTTGAGAAGGCAAGGAGTTTTATTTCAATTATACATATGCAGTCATGTAAAACATTCCCACATAAGCCATGTTGCAAAAGAAAACACAGACAAATAAAATAAGAATAATAAAATATGAAAATATGTGCTTCAATCTTCATTCAGACTCTTTTCTTTCTCTGGGGGTGGATAACATTTTTCATCATAAGTCTCTTGGATCATTATATTGCCAAAAATAGATAAGTCTTTCACAGTTGATCATCGTATAGTATTGCTATTACTGGGTACAATGTTATCCTGGTTCTGCTCATTTCACTTTGCATGGGTTCATGTAAATCTTACCAGGTTTTTTGAAAGCATCCTGATCATCATTTCTTACAGTACAATAGAATTCCATTACAATATCATATACCACCACTGTTTAGCTAGCCATTCCCCAATTGATGACATCTCCTCAAATTCCAATTCTTTGCCACCACAAAAAGAGCAGCTGTAAATATTTTTGTACAAATAGATCCTTTTGTAAAAAAAAAAATCACTTTGGGGTACAGACCTAGTACTGGTATTTCTGGGTCAAAGTGTATACATAATTTGATAGCCCTTTGAGAATAGTTCTAAATTGCTCTTCAGAATGGTTGGATCAGTTCACAACTCTACCAACAGTACTTTAGTGTTCCTATTTTCCCATGTCCCCTCCAACCTTTCTCATTTTCCTTTTTTGTCATGTTAACCAATCTGATTTATGTGAGGTGGTATTTCAGAGTTGTTTTAATTTGTATTTCTGTAATCAGTAGTGACTTAGAACATTTTTTTTTTCATATGACTAGAGATAGCTTTGATTTCTTCTCTGAAAACTGCCTCTTTATATCCTTTGACCATTTCTCATTTGGGTGGTAACCAATATTCTTGTAAATTTGACTCTGTTCTGTATATATTTTAGAAATGAAGCCTTTATCAGAAAAATTGTAAAATTCTTCCCTCTTCTAATTTTCTGCTTTCCTTCTAATCTTGGCTGCATTGGTTTTGTTTGTGCAAAACCTTTTTAATTTGATATAATAAAAATTATCCATTTTATATTCTGTAACACTCTTTATTTCTTGTTTAGTCATAAATTCTTCCCTTGTCCATAAATCTGACAGGTACAATATTCCATGCTCCCCTAATTTGCTTATGATATCCTTTATGTCTAAATCATGAACCCATTTTGACCATATCTCAGTGTTTTATACATTTACTGTATTAAAATTTTTTCCTTCTCTCTCTTTCCCTATTTTCTCCCTCTTTCTGTCTCTTTCTCTGTCCCTCAGTCCCCCCTTCTTTTCCCTCCCCCAGCCCCTTCTCCTTAACTGTAGATATCTAGCCAACCTGTGAAGAAATCTAGAATTTAAGGATGGAGGGGAGGTTGACAGTAAAAAACAATGGGTATAGTCTCCCAAAACTTTGGTATAACTAATTAGGGACTGGAGGATATTAGGATGGGTCTAAGAAATAGGTAGCATAATTTAGCCCAGTTGTCTGGGTAATGTAAGTGCATCAGATACAGATGTTTTCCCCAGGACTCAAATCAATAAGTATTTATTGAGGTCTTACTATGAGGAGCTTATAGTTCACCTTGGAAGATAAGTTATTTACACTCATGAAACTATAAGAGAATAATATAAAACAGTATACTTGAGTATTATTTGAATTGTAGGTTAAATTGTATTAATTCTTTGTGATCTAGAAAAGAGAGAAATTAGTTTGGCTTGGATGTAAGAAAGATTTTGTATGTGAGATAGAACCTGAAGCAAGCTAGGGAGATCGATCATTGGAGAGCGAGGAAGCATTTCAGGGAGGGGCAGTGAAGAAGGCATGGAGGTGAGAATGTACATGGCGGGTTGTTTTTTTAAGAGGCCATTCTTTGTTTCATTTCTTATTAAGCCGTAATCACTAAATAGGCTTTACCTCAGTCAAACTGAGACCTGTCAAAGACCTTAGCTTGAAAAGGCCAAGGTTCCTTGGTTCCACTTGGTTCCACTGCATCCTTGGCCATCTCCAGTTGCCCCGATCTGTATCTGGCCACCAGACCCAGATGGCTCTGGAGGAGAGAGTGAAGCTAGTCACTTTGCACAGTCTTCCCGCACTTAAATCCGTTTCACTTGCATGTCATGGCATCACCTCCCTGATGTCACGGTCCTCTTTGAGAACGAAGGACAAACAGCATGCCTTTAGAGTTAGAGTAGAGGGTTCATGTCAAAAATTAGGAGAAAAGAAAGTGGGACAGATAAGAAGGGAGTCATTGACACAGGGCCTTGAGTTGTAAACTGGAATTTAAATTTGATTGTTGCCACTTAAAGCAGTGTGTTTAGACTGTTCAGCATTCTGTTAATCATACTTTGAAGGCAATTTAGAAGCCATTCGGTCCTTCTTCCAACCACCACCTGAGCATTATTGTTGAAGAAGCCAAGCCCAAAGAGAAGGAAAGTGACTTCTTTGCCCAAGGCCACACAGCTCTTTAAATAGCAGAGCCCAGAGTCCCAATCCAGTTCAGATCTAGTGATCTTTCTACTAGATCTTATTGTGATTGTTGTTAAATGTTGTTATTGTTAAATGTTGGTCTAAATCAGAGGTCCAGGGTCACATGAGGCATTGCTGGCTAGATTCCAGGGGGTCTGGCAACTTGGATGGGGAAAAATGTTACATCTTTTCAATATGATTATTTCCTTTTGTCATATTGTGAATTTTATTTTATGCATGTAAAAGAAGGGACCCAAAGGCTTCACTAGACTGTCAGAGGGGTTTAGGACATAAAATAAGGTTAAGAACTTCTGTAGAGTGTGTCTGGATGGCTTTGTTCAGGCTGGACTGAAACATGGCAACAGAGACTGTTTTATATTTCTTATAACCCACAATATCTAGCACAGTGCCTCATACATACATTGTAGGCATACCATAAAGTTATTTTGAAAAATGAGTATTTTCAAGATGACGATGATGATGGCCCAGATAAAGTAGGTACAGTGAAAGTCAAGAGAATGAAGGGCCATTTTTGAGATAATTTGAAAGAGAAATTGACAGTACTTGAGGTGACTGATTAGATAGGAAGGATTGAAGAAGAGGAAAAAGTGAAAGATGATATGAAATTAGAATTTTGGAGGTAGGGTGAAGCTAGAGATGTTGATTAGAAGTCTTTTGAGTTTCTTAGAACTGGAAAAAGACTAGAAAACTTCTGGTCCTCACTTGTAGAGATGAGAAAAATGAGGTTCTCAGTCTATTGCATGTGAGTGTAATGCCTGCCCATTACCCCTAAGTCTTGAAAGGTTGTGTACACGGTCTGGAGGTTATATAGCATTGTTTGTTCTAAACACAGCGAGGGAAGGGGCTTGAGCCCTGTCTTGAGAAGGCTTAGCATGTATCCTGACCGAGGCAGTTTGGCAAGGCACATGATCATCCTCCTCTTCCACCCTCCTCATACCCACCCTTATCTTCCCATAAATAATCTCATCTTATCTCTTCTTTTGGCCTTGTCCTTCATTTAAGTTTGTGGATGCCCTGTGCCTGTTAACCTTAGATTAGTCTTTCTATGTGAGAGTATAAGCTCAAGAGGGCAGGGACCATGTGTTACTCCCTCTGTATAGTCCCCAGCCCAGGACAGCTCTAGAACAAGAATGGGCCTTGGCAAGCTCCAGTTTATCCATAGTTGTTTGCATGTTGTCTCCCCCATTGGACTGGAGCTTATTGAGAGCTGGGACAGTCTTTTGCCTTACTTTATATCCAAAGGACTTAGCACAATGCCTGATATACAGTTGGCACTTAGTAAGTGTTTATTGACTGAATGACAATCAGTAAGCATTTATTAAGCACTTGTTATTAGGTGCCAGCCAGGAGAATTCTCTTGGCTGTAGTGGATGGTTAGCATGGAGTCTAGAAGGCCTGTATTTAAGTTCTAGTTTGGGGCCTGTCACTTAGCTTCAGTCAATTCTCTAAGGTCCCAAGTTGCAGAAATGGTGCTGACCTGCATTGGTAGAGGGGAATTTCCTTATCTGGAATTTTCCTCATCCAAGAGTTACCAGAACCAGTGAAATACATAACAATCCCTGTGCTCTGGGGCTAGTGATACAAAGGCAGAAACTAGTTTATCTCTGGTCTCAAAGAGTTTATGCTTTCTTGGGGCAAGTTACAGAAGTAGTCGTTCAGTTTTGTCCAACTCTTTGTGATCACTTTTGGAGTTTTCTTGGCAAAGATGCTGGAGTGATTTGCCATTTCCTTCTCCAGCTCATTTTACAGATGAGGAAACTGAGGCAAGTAGGGTCAAGTGACTTACCTAGGGTCACACAGCTAGTACATGTCTGAGGCCAAATATGAAGCATTCTATTCACTGAGCTGTTACCTGCCTCCTGGTTATACAAGTACTGGGTCAAAATGTGAAAGACTTAGCTACTCAGCTCAAGACAGTCTCAAAGGACTTGTGATGAAAAAATGCTATCCACTTCCAAAAAAGAGAATTGAAGAACTATGAGTGCAGACTGAAGCATTTTTTTAAACTTTATTTTTATTGTTGTTTGTTTTGCAACATGGCTAATAGGGAAATATGTTTTGCATGTATAATTGATATCAAATCGCTTGCCTTCTCAAGTAGGAAGGAGTAGCAGAGGGAAATTTGGAGCTCTAAATTTTTTTAAATGATTGTTTTAAAAAAAAAGTACTGAGTCAAGTAAGATTTTTCAATAAGAGGAGGATGACCAATGCCAATTAATTCTGCTTCCATCTCCTGTTCCTCAGTGGCAGATCCTGATTGCAAAACGGGTGGCATTAGAAAGAGGATGTACATGGCCCCTATTGTTGTATGGTGTCAGTGCACATAGTCACCAGTCACTACCTTACTCCATAGTCATTCATAGGCTCTTTTCCACCTTTCTTGGCTTACAGTTTGCACACTTGGAAGGTGGAAGGTATGGAGGAACCCCAGGGAACTTCCAGACAGATAATCACAGTGTTTTTATTTCTCACTCCCTCATGAAGCAATGGCCTCCTCCTCCTCCTCTTCCTCAGGGTCACTCTGATTTTTCTTACCTGGCAATGGGATTTAGTCTTATCTAGAAGAATTTCCTGAGGGTTGGAGTAAGAGGGTGTCTTTCTTTTGGAATGGACAGTGCTATAAGAAAGGAGAAGAAAGCATCATTAAAACTGTTGTTATTTGATATAACTTTGACATTATTTTATTTAAAAAATTTGTCAAGAATTTATTTTCTCTCCATTATTTGCTTCCTTATCCCTCAGCCCCCACTTCCTTAAAAACAGACCAAACCCTTATAACAACAGATAGGAACAATCAAACAAAACAAATTCCCATAGTGGCCATGTTGGAAAAGGTTTGTCTTCATCTTGAGTCTTTCATTTTCTTGTCAGGGAGTGGATACCATGGTCATGTCTGGTCATTGTATTGATCAGAGTCGTTCATCTTTTACCATTCAAAAAAGAGAATTACAATGAATCCCATATGTAAAACATCATGTAGATTTTTTTCCAACTGATTTTCTGGGGGTGAGTGCTAAATGCTGTATGTCATAGTATTGGGAATAAACTTTTGAAAATGGATTGAAGACATAAGTCATGAGATAGTACAGTACAGTAGAAGATAAAACAGGCTTTGTAGTCAGAGGACCTGGGTTCAAATTCGATTTTTTGTCACTTAACCTGTGTGACCTTGGAGAAGGCATTTATTTTTATTGAGACTCAGTTTTCTAATATATAAAATGGGGATGGAAGTATGGCCAGATGACCTCTTAAAGTCCCTTCCAATTCTAAATTTATGGTTCCATGTTATTTTAGTGGTGTCACTTGACAGTTAAATGACGCAGCAAATAGAGCACTGGAATCAGAAAGATCTGAATTCAAATCTAACTAGCTGAGTGACCCTGGGCAAATCACTTCATCTTGTTTGCCTCAGTTTCCTTATCTGTAAAATGAATTGGAGAAAGAAATGGCAAATCACTCCAGTATCTTTGCCAAGAAAACCCCAAATAGGGTCACGAAAGAGTTGAACGTGAAATAACTGAACAACAATTCTTGATATCTTAGTGTCAGTGAGGAGTTTCTCCTCAGCACTTGGCATGTATCTGACATTATCCTTGCAACTATATGCATTTCATATTTAAGCAAAGTGTAGTTCAACACTGTTCCTAGTGTATGGCTTAAAAAGAGATCTTAGGTCTTAGTTTTTCCTGAGTTCTTTTTTTTTTTCTGTCAGGACTGGTCTGGACCTTTCCCAAACTAAAAGCAGAGACGTTCCCTAGTGGAGAACATCCCCCTTATTGGACAGATCACCAAAGGTTGGGAGCCATAACTTTTGAAGTAGGACACTCTCCTTCTGAAGGTAACTGGCAGCCCCCTGATGGAGAATGCCCTTTTTCTGAGGGTTCCAGGAGGCTCTCCTCTTGTGCAAACATTGCCATCTGAAGCTCTTGCCCTTCTTCCCCTCTGGTAGAGGTCAAATGGGATAAGTTGTCCCTGGTTGCCATCATTGCCTTGTGAAGAAAAGACCGAGATTAATGACTGCCCTAACATAGATGGCTAAGGTTTCTACCTTAAGACACCTTCTGCCTTTAGCCAGAGGAGAAGAGTGACCACTGCCCACACTCTAAGTCATAGATAGGCTGGAATCCTTTCTTTGTGTCCTTGAGCAGTTTACCTCCCCTTTTTGTTTCCTTGGTTTTTCCATCTGTAGAAGGGATATCTTATGTAGAGAATAGGGCACTATCTGGAGTCTAATTTCACCTCAGTCACTTATTAGCTGTGTGGCCCTGGGCAAGTCACTCATCTCTCATTTATAAAATAAAGGGGTTGGTGCTGATGACCTTTATAGTCTCTTCCAGCTGTAAGTCTATGATCTGATGATCCATTGTTATTGTTCATTTGTGGTTAACTCTCTGTGACCTTATTTGTTTTTTGTTTTTGGATTGTTTGTTTTTTTTTTTGACAAAGATATTGAAGTGGTTTGTCATCTTCTCCAGTTCATTTTACAGATGAGAAAACTGAGGCAAACAGGGTAAAGTGACTTACCCAAGGTCACATAGCTAGTAAATATCTAAGGCTGCATTTGAACTCAGATCTTCCTGACTCCAGACCTTGTTCTCCATCCACTGAGACATTTAGCTGCCCTGATGATCCATGCTTCTGCTATATGACTGTCCCATTCTTTTTTACCCCCGTGGTTATACAATTTTCACAATAATAACAATTTATAGGTACCACACTAAGCACTTTATAAAGATTCTCTTATTTGATCACAACAAATTTGGGAGATAGGTACTATTATTATCCCCATTTTATAGTTGAGGAAATTGAGGCAGAGAAGTTAAGTGATTTGCCCAGAGTGTATCTGAGGCTGGATTTGAACTCAGGTCATCCTGATTCCAGGCCCAGTGCTCTATCCACTGATCCACCTACATGTCTGATGTCGTCCTTTACACAAAGGTATCAAACAGGCCACCAGGGTAACACCCTTGAGTTCTGCAGGGAACAGTTAAAATATAATCTGGAAATATTTAACAAAATAAAATTGAATGAAACATAGATGATGTGAATGTGTGGTTTGTTGTCATTGTGCAGCTGCCAGGATCTTTACGACTGATTTAGTGGTTTGCTTTCGGAGTTTGGCACTGCTCCTTATATCACTTCTGGGTAATACTTGGCTTGTAATGTACTGTTGCATGTTCATGCCCACCACAAGTTCTCTTCTGCTCACTGGGTGATTCTCAATTCCATTTCTTTGGTGGTATCCCATAATTCACAGCCTTACTTTCCAATTAAACTTCAGTTCAGCCAAAGTTTTGTAATTGCCTGTGTATGGAGACTTATCCTAGAAACTGGGGGAGATACAAAGTTTGCTCAGTACTTTTGGAGGAAATGTTCTTCGTAAGGAGGGGGATACGGATATGCTAACAGCAATTTCCATTTAAGACATAGCATAGTGCAACAATATCAGATTATCAGATAGAGGCTCAGTCTTGGAGTCCTGAAGATGTGAACTCAGGCCCCTCCTCTGACATATATAAGCTGTGTGATCATCTTCTCTACAATCAGACTCTCTAAAACTCTTAAGTTACAGATAAGACTCCAGTCTCTGCTGGAAGTGGTAATGGGGGAGTTTCCACACTGGGAGTGCCACATATGGATGTAATAGCAAGTCCAGACCATAAAACATTTTGCTTCTACCAGGCAACACCAATGATATTATTATTACCAGTAATGCAAAGTTAGATTTAATAAGCACATGAAGAGCTTATGCAAAGGGTCATGAAAAATATGATGTTTAATTTTAACTTGGAAAGTTGGCCAGCAGTGAAATAGTTGAAGTGGAAGAGTAGGACGTTCTCCACCTAGGGAGCAGGCCGAAGCACAGAGATGGAGAAGCATGTGGTACGTGTGGGATGTAGTCCAGCTGGCTCAGATGGGAAAGGATTGGGAAGAACATGAGCCCAATAGGAAATGACCGGTTTGTGGAGGCCTCTGGGGGCTAGGCTACATCCTTTGAACTTGACTTCTATATTGGTTAGCCAGTTAAGGGTTTTTATCATCAGAATGAGCAGTTAGGAAGCACTGTGGTAGATAACACATTAGTTGATGTTTGATCCAGTGGTAATGGGGAACCCTGGAGTTTCTTGAGTAGGGATTGTCATGGTCCTACCTTTGCTTGAGGAAAATCAGTGTGACATTTGTGTGGAGGTTGGATTGGAGACTATTGCGATAGTTCAGGTGAATTATTCTTTTTATGCCAGTGGTTGGAAATTCTTCAGCAAGAGACAAGTCAATGCTTGACACTTCTGGGCTTAGCCTCCTGAGTTGCCTAGTAGCCTTAGGGTGGGTAGCATGGTTAAAGGGAAGAACCCTACTTATGAGTCAGCAGAGGAGGAAGACCCAGACTGTGTCTTCCACTTCTCCTTTAAACAGTTTTCATGTAGTAATGAAACTTCTGGAAAATGGCATCCCCTCTCCTCCAACCCTTGTCTTCTGCCAGAGGCTGAGGACTGCAAGACCACTTCTACTAACCTCTCTCACTTGGTTTTAGTGGCCTGGGGGGCATAGGTGGGGTAGGAGATTTTGGTTTTTGCCAGGTATGAAAAATATCAAAGGGAAACCTGGATGTCCTTAGCTGTGAGATCCTGGATTTACAGTCAAAGAACTTGAGTTAACATCCTATGCTCTGCCACTTACTAATACTTCCATGACTTGCAAGTCCCTTCTAGACCTCAGTGTCCTCATCTGTAGAATGAGGGGGCTGGACTAGATGACCTCTGGACCTCCTAGCTCAGCTACTCAGTGAGGTGGTGAAGTGGATAGAGCCCTGGGCTTGGAATTGGGAAGACTTATCTTCCTGAGTTCAAATCTGGCCTCAGATCCTTATGAGCTTGTGACCCTGGGCAAATCACTTAATCCCGTTTGCCTCAATTTCCTCATCTGTAAAATGAGCTGGAGAAGCAAATGGTAAACCATTCCAGTATCTTTGCTAAGAAAACCTTGAATGAATAGCAATGAGCTCCTAGCATTATATCTTCAGTCTTATAATCATTAACCTTATTGACTTTGGTTAAATGAGAAGATTGTAAAGAAAGTTAACTCTTATTTTTGGCTAGTTCTATAGACATGTCTTTTTGTTCAGTTGTTTTAGTCGTGTCTGACTCTTTGTGACCCCATTTGGGGTTTTCTTGGCAAAGGCACTGAAGTGGTTTACCATTTCTTTCTCCAGTTCATTTTACAGATGAGGAAACTGAGGCAAATAGGGTAAAGTGACTTGCTCAGGGTCGCACAACTAGTAAACATCTGAGGTCAAATTTGAACTCAGGTCTTCCTGACTCCAGGCCAGGTACTCTAACCACTGCACCACTTAGCTGCCCCATCATGAGGGTGATGGCTTGACTTGTGCATGAATGGGATATGAGTGGGGCAGAGCTGGGCAAAGTCATCAGCCACACCCTCTCCTCCAGAGTCATCAAATTCCAGTGGCAAGACAAAAGTCAAGATGACTGATCTTGTCTACTTGGTGGAGAATCACCTAGGAGTCTCTTAGGATGGAGTTAGCTACAGACTTCTTTGGAGTTAACCGAGGATTAATAAACTGAAGACTTGATGAGGGCTTTGAGCTTAGTTTTCTGCAGGGAAAAATATATTGTGAAAATTCAGTCAACCCTTGCTTACAGAGGATAGCAGAAAAGGAGTGGTTAATCCTCAGCATGGCAAAATCCCCATGTCATTTCTGTTTGGCTTTGGGGTGAATTTTAGGATTTTCTTATTTTGTAGGGAATTACTCTCCAATAAGCTTTTGCCCAGACTAATACAAGATTGATTTGAATTTATTTTTCTTCCTTTATGCCAGATAGTTTACCAGTAAAACTGGGGAAGGGCAGAGGAATTATGTAATTAAATTTAATTCAATACTGGGAACCCCCAGGACCACTGTAGCCTAGAGTAGTGGCTTCCTACCAAATAATAGAACACATTAAGTGCTTTGTCAGTCCTAAAGCTTGAATCACTCTGAATAATTAGCTGTGTTGATGGTAAGAACTATTTTCTTATGCCAGAAGAATCTGCAGATCCCCACATGATAATAATAATTGTGCTATTAGTATCCATCATTTGTGATGACAACACAAAGCTACTTTTTGGGTGCTAACACTTTTTTTTTTCAAAGCAATTGGGGTTAAGTAACTTGCTCAAGGTTAGATGGCCAGTCATTTCTGGGTGTGGTGCTAAGTGTCTGAGCCCGGATTTGATCCCTAGATCATCCCAACACTGGGGCCAGTGCTCTTACTCGCTGAGCCACCTGGCCGCCCCGGGTGCTTGAATGTTTTCAAGTAATCTTGTGGTTGCATTGGCAGCTACATATATTTGCTTATAAGTTCATTTAGGTAATCATTCAGTCTCCAGACTTATGTTTGGAGATTCGATTTTTGTAATGGGCTTGGGGATCCCTTGCTGTAAAGGCAGTGATCCACACATTGAAAGCCATTGGCCTTGAATATAACTTCCTAATTGGCCACACCTCTGAAGACTTGATGGGAATCAAGTCACTGGGAATGCAAAGATTAAAAAATGACCACATATATGCCATATGTTTACTACTCATTATACTACAAGGATCGTATGTTTAGAGATGCAACACTCCTTTGAGGTCATTAGGTCCAGGGCCTTTATTTTACAGGTGAGGAAACTGTAGTTTGGAGAGGTTAAGTGACTTGCCAGAAATAAGATTTTTTTGGTTTGTTTTTGCTTTTTTGGAGGGGGGAAGGTAGGGTAATTGGTCCTAAGTGACTTGCCCAAGGTCACATGGCTAGTTTTTTTTTTTTTTAAGTGTCTGAGGCTGGATTTGAACTTGGGTCCTCCTGAATCCAGGGCCGTACTCTATTCACTGCAACACCTAGCCACCCCAAGAAATAAGATTTTAACTGAGGTCGTCTTGATTCCAAATCTAATGTTCTGTCCACTGCACCTGCCTCTTTTGCTTGTGGGTTGTGATGGGACAAACCAGAAATCAGATAAAGTAAGTGTTCTGGGAAAATTTGATCAAAGAAGACTTCACAAAAGTGAGACTTAGTAGAACTTGGAAGGAAGAGATTTAAGGTTAAGGTAAAATATTAAAAAGAATTATGTGGAAGTGGATACAGTTTTCACGTAAAGTTGATAGTCTTTGATAGCATTTGTGAGAAGGGGGGGATAGGAGTAGAGAGGAGGATGAAATGTAAGCTATCCTATGATTTTAAATTCATAGTTATCCAACTTAGAGCTATCCAACTAGAATTCAACCAGCCCAATCCCCCAAGGAAGTCTCTTTTTACAGTGGAAAAGCACTGATTCTGGAGTCCGGGACCACAATTAGAAGCTTGCCTTCCACACTTACTCTATGCATGCCCTTGGGAAAGCTCCTTGGGCTTGTTACCTCATTGGTAAAATGAGGGGGTTGGACTAAATGGTCTCTGAACTCCCTTCTGGACCTGTAGTAAGAAGAGGATTTAATTTGCATGCAGGTAATATAGCTGTATTCTTAGATAGCACTGGACCTGGAGTCAGGAAGACCTGAATTTAGATTTAGCGTCGGATATTTACTACTAGCTGTGTGACCCTGAGCAAATCACTTCTGTTTGCCTCAATTTCCTCAGCTGAAAAATGGGGATAATGATAGAATCTACCTTGTGAGAATCAAAGGAGATAATTGTAAAAATTACTTAACACAATTACCTAGCACATACTAGGCATTATATAAATGTTTATTCTCCTCTGCCCCCCCCTCCCATCCCCTGCTCTTTCTACAGGAAGCCTTCCCCAATCCCTCTTAATTCTAGGGTCTTTTCTCTTTTAATTATTTCCTCTTTATTTTATATGTAGCTTGATTTGTATATGTTTGTTTGCATGTTGTCTCCCCCCCTTAGATTGTAAGCTGCTTGAGGGCAGGAACTATCTTTTGTGTTTTTCTGTATCCTCAGCACTTAGCACAGTGCCTGCCTCATGGCAGGTGCTTAATAAATGTTTATTGATTGATTAGTTGGTTGGTTGAATTATGTCCAACCTACCTTTCCAGTTTTATTTTTTTATTATTTTCAATCTTATATTCTTTGTTTAAGCTGAACTGTATTGTTAGGTGCCTTCTGAATTTAGCCTTCCTCCATGTATTTATACGGGCTGGCCCCTCTTCTGGAACACGCTCTAGCCTCATTCCTTGCTTTTCATAGCTCTTTTCACCTCAAATAAGGTGACTTTTCTTGGAAGGTTGTACTGAACTCACCAGTTGAAAGTGCTCTCTCCCTTTCAGATTTTCCTTTGAGAGCATTATTTTGTATCATACTTTGTTGTGTGTGTGTGTGTGTGTGTGTGTATGTGTGTGTATTTTATCTTCCCTAGCAAAAAATAGGCTCTTTGAAAGTATGGACTGTCATTTTTTGTCTTTGAATGCCCAGTGTTTACTATAATGCCTTGTTTACTAATGAATAAATAAATGATTGAATGAAGGTTGTTACTTCCTTTGTATAGGTACTCTAAGGGTTCTTAGCGACCTAAGGGCTCTTAATATTACTGATTTCTTGTCACTTCCCATCGATTGTTTTATTTGGGATATACCCCTGTCTGATGACTAGGTGTATGTCATACGTGTGTATGTTTGTTGAATGGTGATGGGGGTGGGGGTGGGAATAGGAGACAGGTAGTTTGGATATATTATTAGTGTTTTTACAGAATTGTCATTATGCATCATTAGGCTACTGAGATGACTCTTAATGCTAGCAGCTGGTATTTATCTCAGACCCAATGCAAAAACAGTTTTTTTGTTTCCCATCTCTTTGCCTGTGCTGTTAATTAAAAACGTGTCATTGGTAACAGATGATGCTGGTGCATGGGGGAAATAAACCAGCAGCCTGTGAAATCACAAGAGAAAAGATCAATATGGGAACAAATCCATGTGGAAAGAGATTTCCCCCCTTTTATCATACTCTTGAAATGGGGCTGTAGAAAATGGAGAAGCCAAATCTTGAAATTAAAAAACAACAACAACAAAGCCAGCTAGTCCAAGCATCCTTTGACTCCATCCTTGGAAGTATTAATTAAAAGAATGCTTTTGGTCTCTGATTTTCTCTTCCCCTCCCATTGTTGTGGTTTATTTGTGTTTAATTTGTTGTATGCTATGTTAATAACCAAACATGCCCTCGCAGGCTGAAGAGTGTTTGCCAAGCTATGAAGTAATTGTTTCATAGTTTTGCAATTTCCAGAAAAGACAAGCCAGCCAGCCCCCCTCGTTATTTGGATGCTCCATCAATCATGTCCTCTTTTGTTTTGTCTTGAAACCACCTTTTCCTCTTCTACTACTGGCCTCATCATTTTACAACTAGACTAGTGTAATAGTTTCATAGCTGGTTTCTCTTTCTTCAATTTCTTTCCCCTTACCAATCAATCCTCCATATAGAGTGGAGTGGTCAAACTCTTTTAGTGGGGGAGATTCTAGATCTGCAGTTTCATCTGTGTGGGAAAATCCTCATATGGAAACATAATCTTGGATACTGAGAGTTTCCTTACACATGGTACTTGATCTCCAATCACCCATTTCTTTGCCTTTACATTGATTGTTCCAGAATGCCCTGCTTCCTCACTTCTACCTCACTGAGGCTCCTATTTTCTTCAAGACTTATCTTAAATGCTGCCTTCTATGGGAAGCCTTTCCAAGTGCTTGTATCCTGCTTCCCTAAATCTCCTTTTATTTTGTATCTACTCATATATTTTCATGTTGTCTCTCTTAATAGAATGGAATCTCCTTAAGGACAGGGACTGTCCCATTTGTATCCTAAGTGTCTAACACAGTTTTGTTTTGTTTTTTAAGCAATCGGGATTAAGTAACTTGCTCAAGGTTACACGGCCAGTTATTTCTGGGTGTGGTGCTAAGTATCTGAGCCTCGATTTGATCCCCAGGTCATCCCAACACTGGAGCCGGTGTTCTTACTCGCTGTGCTACCTGGCCGCCCCTCTAACACAGTTTCTGACATATACTAGATATTTATTAAATTTTTATCATTAATAAATTATTAAAATTTAACAAATTTTGATCCCCTTCATTTTAATTTTTAAATTCTCAACTAAAACACCCAATAAAGTCAGCATAAGGAGAGCATCATACATGAAATTGTGTTAAGTGATTTCCCTGTGGTAACACAGCTAAAGTATTGTAAAGGAGAGATGCCTTTAGGTTATAAGGCACTCTGTATATTTACTATGCCATACTGATCTCTGGTTAATATTCCTAGAAGAAGAAAACACTTTGCTCATATCATTTCTATGTGAAAAAACCCTTGTGGTTTTCCTCCTACTAATGACCAGGATTTTTAGCTTGACAGTTGAAGCTTTCTGATGTCTGGCCTCAACTTCCTTTTCTTTTTTTCTTTCTTTTTTTGTGCTTTTTTGGAGGGGGGAAGGTAGGGCAATTGGGATTAAGCGACTTGCCCAAGGTCACACAGCTAATTTTTGTGTTAAGTGGCTGGATTTGAACTCAGGTTTTCCTGACCTCAGGCACAGCACACTCTGTCCACTGCATCACCTGCTATGGGCCAGGTTCTGGGGATACAAATAAACTGAATGAAATACGCCTTTTTTCACAGAGCTTACATTCTAATAGGGTAGACAACATACAAATATATAAGCCTTGTCTCCACATGATTTTATCCTGGAGTAATAGGGTTTAGCTGGATATTGACCTTACAGAATCCTCTTCACACTGAGCTCTTCAGAATCCCTTGACCACCTTTGACCCATTCCTATCTCAGTACCTTTCATTATGCCTAGCTTAATTCTCATTCATGTTGTTGTTCAGTCATGTCCAACCCTTTATGACCCCATTTGGGGTTTTCTTGGCAAAGATATCAGAGTGACTTGCTATTTCCTTCTCCAGCCCATTTTATAGATGAAGAAACTGAGACAAACAGGGTTAAGTCACTTGTCTAGTGTCACATAGCTGCTAAGTGTCTGAGGCCAGATTTGAACTCAGGAAGAAGAGTCTTCCTGACTCTAGCCATTACTCCATACACTGTGCCATCTAGCTGCCCTAAGTCTCATTCATAATTTTATCTAAGCCCTAATTTAACTTTTATATTTTCAGCCCTTTGCTACCTCTTGCTCTAATGGGCTGACTCTTTCCTGTGTATATCTTTTTCTTAGAAAAATTACATCCTTCATGTGTGAAGGATATCTCCCTGTAGCATTTCCCTTTCCACCATTTGTAACTGATAAGTTATTCTTTAATAGTCTTCATAATATTTTGCAAAGATTATCTCATTTAGTTTGATTCCAGCCATCGAATAAATATTACGGGTTTTATTATCATAATTTTACAAATAGGGAAACTGAGCTTCTTAGATGTTGAATAAACTTATTTGCCTAAGGTTATGCAATTTATAAGCATTGTTGATGGCATTCAAACCCAGCTCTCTCCCTATTTCAGGTCTAGGACTCTTTCCTCAACAATACACATGCCTCAAATCTGTAAGTCAGAAATTCCCAATGCAGCCCTTACCTGCTCTATTTAAATGGGATCATTTGATATTCCCTTCTGTCCCCCCCCCCTTTTTTTTCTTGTGTAGGTAATGAACCTAATCCATGTAGAGATTATGAAGCTACAGACATAAGTCTGCAAGACTCATTTGACACCTAGTAGGGTTTCTTCCTATTGATGGTTATTTACCTTTTTATCTATATGTCATTTCCCTTTGGGGATTTTTTAGCCCTTTGAAGACCTCTGTTCTGTGCTGGCTTTTCTCTTCAGCATGTACCATAGTTCTTTTTTCCTAGGTGCTCAGTCATTATTGGTCAGTCAATCAGCAAGCATTTTTTATGTCATTACTATGTGCCAGGTTCTGTGGTAAGCACAGAAGATACAAAGGAGGGGGAGCTTAAATTCTAATGGGGGCAACATATGTGAAAATATCTAGGTATGTTCAAGCTATATACGGGGTAGATGGAAAGTAATATCGGAGGATCAGGCACAGTAGCATCTGAGGGTGGGATGAGGTGGGACAGGAAGGATTTCCTGCAGAAGGTTCATTTGGATTGAGACTTTAAGGACCTGGGGTGGGGGGGGAGTAAGAACATTCCAGTTATGGCTTGCTGGGCCAGATTTTACTGTGTATATAGAAGGTAATAAAGTAGAGGACTTTGCATTTGATCCTATAGGTAATGGGGAGACAGTGGAATTTATGTGGGGGTGGGAAAAAGGGAGGTGACATAGCCAGAACTTTATGGATTGGAGAATGGAGCAGTTTAGGCAACAGGGCCAACTAAAGCATGCTTGGAATAAATGGTCCAGGCTAGAGGAGATGGGGACCTGAACCAGGGTGGTGATGGTGATGACAAGATTTGAGCACAGGTTTTCTGTGTGCAGTGAATGAAAAAGAAGAGCAGAGTATGACACTGATGTTCACAGCCTATATGACTCTTATAAGAGAATGCTTAGTGCCCTTGACAATAATATGGTTATGTGGGAAGGGGAGAATTTGGGTGGGAAATAAAATACAGAGAGAGGTTAATGATTGGTGGATCAAGAAAACTATGTTGTGGAATAGGAGAGACTCACAGGATAGGAGAGATTAATTTTTAAAATGTATAATGGAGGCTCTACTTACAAAAGACAGATAATTGAACTTTTATGGTGAATCTTTTCAAAACAGGCAGGACTGGGCTATATTCAGTGGAGTCAAACTTAAATAGAAGCACATCCCTTTGGGTCCTATATTGACTTAGAAAACTGCAAATTAACATTATCTATGTTGCATTTTAATTTATTTTGTTAAATTTCTCAATTATATTTTAATTTGGCTCCAGCATCATTTGGGAGTTTTGACAGCAGCACAGCACACACTTGCACACTTGATACCTCTGCTGTACGTGCTTCAGGAATGTACCAGGGCACTCAGGTTGTTGTTTGGCCTTCTTTCCCGAAGAGGATCATGACATCAGGAAGGCGATGCCATGACTTGCAAGTGAATTGGATTTAAGGGAGGGAAGGCAGTGCAAAGTCACCAGCTTTACTTTCTCCTCTAGAGTCATCTGGGTCCAGTGCCAAGAGAGAGATCAAGACAGCTGGAGATGGCCCCTGGGCACTCATCAACCATAAGTGACTCATATAGTTGCTTCATGGTTTTTGCTAAAAACTCTAGGACCACAAGTGGCAGCACCCAGGATGGTCATCATCACAGTTATTCAAAGTTTCAGCAGCATCTGGATTGTAGAGACTTTACACATTAGCTCCTTTTCCCTCCACTCCAAGGCTATCAGCCATAAAGAGAGGCTTCAAACTGGGAGGAATGAGGCAAAGATTAAAGCATATAATGGAGGTACAATGTACCCTCTGAACCTCGGGGATTATAGCACCATAGATCTGGGGGTAGAAGAGACACAGAGGTAATCTAGTCTAGCCCCTTCATTTTACAGATAAAGAAACTGAAAACCAGAGAATTTTTCCAAGGACATGCTTGAAATTAGAAAATTTATCTAGTAAAATATAAACTCCTTGAGGGCAGGGAATATTTTCACTTCTCTGTTTCTAGCACAACTTTTTACACATATTAAAGACCTTTTGGGAAAGGCAGAAAGGAAAAAGAAGTGTCCTTTCTAGGAAGATTGAGTTCAAGACCTGCCTCTGATTGCATGTCTTGTGGCAAGTTACTTAACCTATCAGTGCGCTAGGCAGCTTTCTAAGACTTTAAATTGTAGAGCAGATATCCCTTGACATTGGTGAAGATTATTTTCTCACAGAAAATTCTGTCCACTAATGAAATCACAAGTCTGGTCCAAAAAATAAATGCTTGTTGAATTGGAGTGGAATAAATAAATGTTAGCTATTGTACCACCTACCTTCTAGGGATGTTGTGAGAGGAATGCTTTGTAAATGAGTCATTATTAGCTCATTATTTTACCACTTCTATTACTAATATTAATATTACATCAAGCTAATGGAAACCGAGAATATTAGTAATTATCACTGAGCTAATGGAATCCCTGAAGGCGAACTCTCAATGGTCCTGGGGAGGAAAGATGAGTTGAAGCAGTTGAAGGAAGAGCCAGCTTTGGGGAAACCTTTCAGTTTAAGCCTGGGGTCATTATTGAAGAGGGAAGGAGGTGCAGATTGTCTGGTTTTAGCATTGCAGCTAGTTTAGCATTTGACCCTAGCTTATACTGTGAACAGTGTTGTCTTCTTGGCTTGTTGGGTCTTTGGAATGGCGACAGGAGTAAATTCCTCTTGTGTGGAACTGTGTTCTTTACCTCATGGAATTTCATTACCCAAATGCTTTGCTTTTTGTCCAGGTTCTAAATCTTCTTGTCTTCCTTAGGAGTGCAGGTAGCTGTATTTGCCATCCAGACTTCCTAAACTGGATTCTTTCATTCATTTATACAGACATACAGATATGCATTCATTCATTTAACCTCTATTAAGAGCCTGCTATGTGCAGAGCACCATACAAGCCACTGGAAGGGATGCGAAGTTTAAATATGCTCAGTCAGAAATGAGTCAGTCAGGAAGTATCTAGTCAGAAAAAATGAGGCACTTTCTTGGAGATAGAGGAATCTATTTCCAAAACTCTGTGTGTGTGTGAGAGACAGAGACAGAGAGAGAGAGACAGAGACAGAGACAGACAGAGACAGAGAGAGCATACCTGAGTTCTCTAAGCATATGTACCCATCCACCCCTGGATAGCTAGACAGAGTCCATGTGGAACTCCAACTAGAACTTTAGGACATTAGGCCAAATAGGAAACTCCACGTTTAAAAGAAAAAAAGGTTATTTATTGAGGGTAAGAGTTAGGTGCTACCACACAGGGAAGTTGCTAATATGCGATGATTTTTGATTCTGTTATATTTCTAGTTATGAGATTAGCTGGTTAACCAAGGCCTCTTGCTTTAATTAGAGCTCTTAGCCCATAAAATAGTGGCTGAGCCCAGTTTTCCCGTATGAAATGACATAATACAGATATAATTTCGTTGATGACAGATCTGTAATTAAGGCAGAAGCTCCCTCTTAAGCATTTTGCCCTGGGAGTAGATGTGTAAACAGAAGTGTAAGTTATACTTAGCAATTATTCTTCTTTGTTGTACATATTAGCTATAATTCCATTTTTAGCTGTGACATAGATGTATTCCTGACTATATCTTAGTCTAATATTTTTTTGTTTACTGCTCATGTGGTCTACAGATATGTTTCATATTGTTTATCCTAGATGATTGTAAAGTCCCAGAGGAGAGGTGTTTTATCTGTCCCACGTCTCTCTTCCCCTGTCCCCTCTCCCTTCACCCCTATCCCCATAGAGTGTCTAGTAATTGGCCTGTGCACCATAGCTAAGTACTTTTAAGACTTCGTAATTCTGACCAGGGCAGCTGAACCTGGATGGTTCAGTTTCAGGAAGACCCGAGTTAAAATCTGGCCTCAGACACAAGCCGGCTGACTCTGGGCAAGTCACTTAAACTCTTTCTCTTGATCCTCTGGAGAAGGAAATGGCAAATTCCTTGCCAAGAACACCCTATGGATGGTATTGGTGTGCAGTGGTCCACAGGGTCACGAAGAGTTTGGCACAATTCAACGACTGAACAGTTCTATCAACACAATATTTTGCCAAATTCCAAGAATTTGTGATATAAAATGCTATCCACCTCCAGAAAGAGAATTGATTGAAGTATTTTTTCCTTGCTTACTCCCCACCCCCAAATACTGCTAATATGGAAATATTTTTTGCATGATTATATATGTATAATGAGTATCATATTTCTTGCCTTCTCAGTAGGTGGGGGAGGGGGTGAAGGGAAGAAGAGCATATTGACCTGGAAATAAAAATAAAATTAACATTACATATCTATGCTTCTAGAAAGAGAGAAAACTTTAAATATAAAAAAATTTCTTTTAGAAGAAAATTTTATTGATAGCTTTTTCCCCCTACATCACCTTTCATAGCTGATGTGTACCTTCTCTTTCCCTCTGCAGAGAGCCATTCTTTGTAGCAAAGATTTTTTAAAATTAATTTTTGGCATCACCTACATTTCCCAACGCTTCCCTCTCTCCTTCCCAGAGAACCATCCCTTTTAACAAAGAATAAAAAATAAGGGGGAAAAACGAGCTAAAATATTGGGAAAAAAAAATTGGACATTTTATGCCATGTTCTATATCTATAGCCTCTCACCTTAACAAGGAAGGGGTAGAGAGGTGCCTTCTTATCTTTTCTTTGGGGCCAGCCTTGGTCATTACAATTTCAGTTATGATTCTTTTCTTGTTTTGTTATTATTTACATTTGTTGTTGCTATTATATAGATTGTTTTCTTGGTCTGGCTTATTTCATGTGATGTTAATCCTAGAAAGTCTTCCTGAGAGTCTTTATATTTTCCTTTGATCCTTACAGTGTCCTAAGAGAACATTATATTTTCGTTCCATAATTTCTTTAGCTATTCTCCAATAGATGGATGTTCATTGTTCCAGCCCCTTACTGTGTAAAATACTACTATAATTATTTTGATGTTGATGGCACCGTTTCTAATCTTTGACCTCCGTGGGGTTTATGTCTAATGGTAGGATCTCTGGGTCAAAAGGTATGGACACTTTCATCACTTAGAATAACAGCTTCTTAATGATGATGGTTGTTCTTGTCATGAGTTATTCGATCTTCAGCCCTCTGTGCCCTGCAGATAACCTGTCAGCTCTGATCTTTTTAAACTTCCATTCTCATTTTTTTCTGCCTGACCGGCCCTGACCTTGCTATTCCTTTGATCTTATAGAATCATAAATGGAGCTTTAGAGATCACCTGGTCCAAGCCTCACTTTTTACAGATGAGGACTCTTGAGTCCCAGAAAGAGGTGATAATGCTAATGTTACAAGTCTTATTAATGGTAAAACGGGGGATGGATTAGAATTCTCTCTCCCAGCCCTGTATTCTGAGCACTATGCCTCACCGTTTAATTCACATTAACTCCCATTCAGTACCTTTGCCATTGCTCAGTAATTAAATTAATGTGCTTCTGTTAGCGACATTCCTCCTATTGTCTATCCCTTAATAGATAAGTTTTAGGGAATTCCCAGAGGCCATGAAGACACTTAGCCACTGTCGCATGGCTAGCAGGGGTCAGAGGCAGGATTTCAATGTACATCTTCCTGTCCACATGTTCAGCATTCTGTCTAATAACTCACACTGCCACTCACCTTCATGCATTCTATTTTCAGAACTTCTAAAACATTTTCTTTCTTTAGCTTTTCCATGTGCTTCCTTTGCTGCTCTGAACCCCTTCAGACAGGCCTCCAGGACTGTATGGAAACTGTTTCCTCTCCCCCCCTCCCCTTCTCTCATCTCTCAGCATGAACACTAAGCTTAGAATATAGCATTAATATTAATGTGTTTATTTGCCCTGAGCTTGGCTCTCTTTCTATTCTGTGTGTGTGTATGTGTGTGTGTGTGTGTGTGTGTGTTTTAAATAGTTCACTGAGTTCTGTATGTTCCTATAGTCTTGGTGGCTCCTTAAATGGCCTCTTGTCCAATTCAGTGCTTCTCAAGCCTCCTGATTCATGAACTGGGCCCATAGACCTTTGCCCCTCAGTGATTCTCCAGGGGGGAGAAGCGTCCCCAGATTCACTTAATGATGCGGCTGGTGATTATGATGGATTGAGCGCTAGATTTGGAATCTGGAATTGTTGATTTAGGTCTTGACTTCTAAGCTGTATATGTCACTGTGGGAAGGCCCCATTTAACTGCCCTAGGCTTCAGTCGCCTTATTTATAAAATGGCAGTACTGATACTTGAGTATCAGCATCAAAATACTTGAGTACAACATTACATCACTGGGTTGTCAACTTACTTCAGGAAGCATTTATTAAGTACCTACTACGTGCTAGGCACTGTGCTAAGTACTGGGGATATAAAAAAAGTCAAAAAGACAGTCCCTGGGAACAGCTAGGTGGTGCAGTGGATAGAACACTGGCCTTGGAGTCAGGAGGGCCTGCGTTCAAATGTAGCCTTAGACACTTACTAGCTGTGCCACCCTGGACAAGTCACTTAACCCCAATTACCTCGCCCCCCCCCCCCAAAAAAAAAAGCCCCTGCCCTCCAGGAGCTAACTTTGTAAATTTGACAGTGGTATATAAATATGTCTGCTCGTATTGTATTAACTAGGAAGACTGCTGGTGTTCTTTTGTTTGTTTTATCTATGTTTTTTCTATGGCTTTACTTTGTGTAAGGGATTTCTGGTGTGGAAACTTTGTGTCTACCAATACGGATGGGACTCAAATGCATCATATCTTATGGAAAGGGCCAGAAGCCACCTTGTTTAACTTCACTCTATCCTCTAAAGGATTTGTTCTATGAAGTTTGGATTTAGTCAAAGGGCTGCACTTGAGGACCTAGAAGGCCACATGTGGCCTTGAAGGTACAGGTTCCCCACTGCTGCTAGTTGTTCATGGAGTTCTTCCACTGTTGTTCAGCATTGTCATCTGTGTTGAACGGGTGATTCACTGCATCCTCCCCTTTGCTGTTGGAGGCCAGCTTGCCCCCAGTGCATCTCGCACTGGTGTTTAGGGATCAGCAGTAGCCTATGACTCCAGTGATTCAAGGATCTCACTTTCTAAGGCTCTGTTTGCCATGTCTCTTCTTTGCTTAATTAAGAAGCTTCAGTGACTCCCTGTTGCCCCTTGGATAAAATAAAAATTCCTCTAATTTGGTATTTTTAAAAAGATCCTCACAATTCTAGTTCAAACCTCTCTCTCCAGACATATTTCATATCATTTTCCTTCATGAATTCCGTGTATCTACTAAACTGTCAGTAAGTCAGCCAACAAGCATTGATTAAATGCTGACTATGTGCCAGGCACTGTGCTATGCCCTAGGGATACAAAGAAAGACAGAAAATGAGTCCTTGCTCTCAAAGGAGTTCACAGTCTAATGGGGAAGATAAAATGCAAACTTCAGTGTGCAAATAGGATAAATTGGGGGTAATTAAGAGGGGGCAGATTCCTATACATGGCATTCTTGTGCCCTTGCAGTGGAAGCCCCTCATGCTCCACTGTTCAGCATCCTCATCATCCCCTCTTGGAATTCCCAGCTCTTCAGGGTCTAGATCAGTCTGCTTCCTTTCTTGAGCCTTTCTTTGTTTCTTTGGTACCTGACACATTTTGTTGTGTTGCTCAGTTGTTTTCAGTTGTGTCCTGCAGTTCGTGACCCTTAGTGGGGTTTTCTTGGCAAAGATAATGGAGTGGGTTGCCATTTCTTTCTCCAGCTCATTAGTTGCTCTACCTGGCACATAATAAGGGTTTAATAAATGCTACTCAACTCATTGATTCTTCTAGTTTTCTTTATGCTTAATTACTTAATATTTTGTTTTGCATTTATAATTACTTATCCATCTTGATATCTCCCTCCCTCAACCCCCCCAAAATGTAAGCTTCTCGAGGACAGGAATTGTTTCATTTCTGTCTTTGTATCTCCTGTTCACTGGTCTCTACATACCTTGTACAGTGTCTTGCATATAGTAGGCATGTAATAAGTGCCTGTTGAAAGGGATCTGGGACTGCCTCATCTAGCTTGCTTTGTTCACATCCAGCACATCATTCTTGTGAGCATGGACTAATTTTCCATCTAAACTGAAGAGAATCAGTGATACCAGTAACACAAGGCAGGTTTTTTGGTTTTTGTTTGCAAATCATCACCCTTGTTTGACTTTGGTTTGTGTTTAATGGTTCCTTTTCTCCTAGCAGATTCTTTGAGGTTTTCGTTTTTTGTTCCTCCTATTAAAAATTAATTTTCTTTCCTCTGGCTTAGCAGCCAGACTATGAGGAAGCATCCCCCATGTGCTAAGGGGATGAAAAGGGGAGGAGTCAGTGTGGGATTAAAAAATAATTTAAAGTCTGTCTCACAGGGGTAGAGGGGAGTGAAGATCACGATGGTTTCTCTGGTTTGGGCCATTCAAATAATCTCCGTGTGGGGAGCAGTTTGGAAGAATGCCTCAAACTGTGGTCAGGCATGAATATGTTTGTACCGAGGGCCTATCTTCATAGTAATTGAAGCAGTCTCTTCCTTGCTATGAGGGGCATTATCCAGAAATTTGTTCAGTTATATTTGATTCCTTGTGACCCCATTTGGGGTTTTCTTGGCAAAGATACTGGAGTGGTTTGCCATTGTCTTCTCCAGCTCATTTTACAGATGAGGAAACTAAGGCAAACAGGGTTAAGTGACTTGCCCAGGGTCACACAGCTAGTGTCTAAGGCTACACTTGAACTCAGGAAGATGAGTCTTCCTGACTCTAGGCCCAGCATTCTATCTGCTATGCCACCTTGCTGCTCCAATATATATAAAAATATATCTTCCTAAAAAAGGAGGATTTCTGGCTAAAATTCTCCCATTACAGATTCATTTCTTTAGGCCATAGTCAAATATGTCTTTAAGAACTCTCTTCTTGGGGAGGCTAGGTGGTGCAGTGAGTAAAGTGCCAGCCCCAGAGTCAGGAGGACCCGAGTTCGGTTCAGGCCTCAGACGCTTAACACCCACACAAAAAAAGCTATCTGTGTAACCTTGGGCAAGTTACTTAATCCCAATTGCCCTCCAAAAAGGCAAAAAAAAAACCCCTCTCTTCTTAGCAACACAACACAGGGTAGTAGAAAGAATCTGAGGGGCAGCTAGATTGTACAGTGAATAGAGCACTGGCCCTGAATTAGGAGGACCTGAGTTCAAGTGCAGCCTCAGACACTTAGCACTTACTAGCTGTGTGACCTTGGGCAAGTCATTTAACCACAATTCCCCTGCCTTCCTCCTCCAAAAAAAAAAGAAAGACTTTGAGACTACCATCAAAAGACCTGGGTTTTAATCCTGTCTAAATTTATGAGCAAGGCACATATTTTCCAAGTCTGGGTCACAGTTTCTTCATCTATAAAGTGAAGGGTTGGATTTGAAAAACTCTAGGGTTACTTCTGATTCTAGAATCTTTTGATGGCAACATACTCCTGGGAAGGAGCTCCACCATAACCTCTTATCAGATAATGGTTTCACTGGAATTCAATTGATTTCAATTCAGCAAACATTTCCTAGGTGTCTCCTCTTTGCATACACCATACTAGGACTGGTGATACAAGGATAAGCAAGAAACTCTCTCTATCCTTCTGGATTCTACATTCTTTTGTACTGACAGGAACAGGACACAGACAGCATGGGTGAAAACAAGGGGCAAGATTGGAGATCAAAAGAAGGGGGTTGGTGAATAGGTGCCGGAAACCAGCCCTGCCCCAAGTTTTATGGAATTGCAGTAGTTAAAGACAGAACAGAGAGCAATAAAGCATGTTCCTAGGTGCTTGTCATTTGGAGAAAAATGAAATGAGTTACATTTTCCTCCCCTGCTTCTGGCTTTTTGTTCTCCTAAAATGAATAATATGAATACTTGAATATCTTTAGATTGGTTTTTTTGTTAGACCAATTCTTGACTTCACATCTTATTCAAAGCCTGATACCTTTCCTTTGGATTTATTCAGGAAACTCCTTAAGTAAATGTAAGATCCAAATATTTCTTCCTTTTTTAGAAAAATTTCTCCTTAAATCTTTTATTGTTGCTCCTTTCTTTCTATCACCGTCACTTCCAATTATCATTCCCTACCCTAATTCCCAACCTCTAGCCAATAGAAACACTCTCTTGTAACAAATAAGAAGCCATGAAAGATGAAATCATTGCACTGACCTTGACTTAAAAATGTATGCCACATTTAATACCTGTAGTTCACCATTTCTCTGTGGAGAGACAAGAGACAGGTTTCACCCCAAATCTTTAAAAGTCACAATTAAACCTCAGATTTTCAATTTTGCTTTTTTTTTTTGGAGGGGGAAGGAAGGGCATTTGGGGGTAAGTGACTTGCCCAAGGTCACATGGCTAGTAAGTGTGTCAAGTGTCTGAGACCAGATTTGAACTCATGTCCTCCTGGCTCCAGGGCCGGAGCTCTGTTCACTACACCACCTAGCCACCCCCTGTGATAGTAATGGAATGTGGAGATTCCCCTGTATTGGGCTTGGTTTTCAAATTGATTGTATTAAAACCCAGAGCTTGTTAATCCCACCTGTGGGATGGACTTTTTGATGTGAAAAGAAAGTCCTGACTGGGAGGAGCTGGTGACGTAGATTTGGAGAGACAAGAGAGAGGCGGAAGTTCTTTTTGGAAGCAGCACCTCGTGTAGAGGGAGAGACTAAGAATTGCCGGTGGCCGTTTTGAATTGCCCTGGACTTTTGAGACCTGCCCCCTGAGCTGCCAAGGACTGAGGAGACATGGCTGTTTTGCTGGTACTTTGTCTGTCTGTTTTGATGTTATTTTGCCAGATTTGTCCACTGGTGAAAGACTGTCCTGTTGAAGAAGTCCTGGAACCTGGCATTTGGTTAAGAAGGCCTGAGACTGTCCTGCAGACAGAGAGTGAATACTGTCCACTGGTGAGGGACAGTACTGTTGTTGCAGGGGTCTGGAGACTGTCCGGCAGACAGAATGAATACTGTCCACTGGTGAAGGACAGTGCTGTTGTTGCAGGGGTCTGGGAGCCTTTCTGTTGGTTTAGAAGCCCTGAAGAAGGATTTTCTTGTTGTATGTTTACAGAAATCCTGGGAGAGGGCTTTGCTAATGTGTTCAGGGGTTCTAGGACTGTTCTACAGACAGAGGATAAATTCATGAAGGGACTGGCAATGTATCTTATGGCCTTGCTAAGCCTTGTCTCCCCAGGAACTAAGATTGCTGAGAACTTGCCTCGTGTCAAGATGAAGAAAAGACCTCCATTTGGGTATTAAGTGCTGTGTTTAAACTTGATGTAACTCTGGGGTAGATTCAATTGTGATCCAGGGGTGGGGAACTTTTGACCTTTTTGTGTTCTATGGTTGAGCAAATGAATGTATTTTACTTATGTTTGGAAACTAATCTCCCTTTGAGAAGAGGGGCTTTGTGGTGGACTTAATTAAGGTATAGCCTAGGGGTGGAGAAGTATTTGGAACAGAGACTTTGTAATTGATTGAATGATTGGAAAGTCCTGGGGTGGGGTAGGCCTTGGAGATGATTTAATCACACTTAGTAAATGCTGTATTTTGAATGATGTCATGTTTTGATCTTCTCTGTTCTGGGTTTGTTACTGAATAAAATAGAGAGCACCTATGCTGGTATTTTGAACCTGGGAAGTTGCCTTTGCTTGGTATTATATTACACCCCCACACCTCAGATTTTCAAATGTCCTTAGTGTTGAAGGGGGTGAATTAGTTAGTATTTAGTATTTGTGTTTGTGTGTCAAGGGTACAATTCTCTTCCAGTTATCTGTAGTTCTTGTCTCAGAGTAGTATCTTTTTTGGTCATGTATGAAAAACACATTGCAAACTTTAAAGTTATTATTTTTTATAATAATTTCTTTGTAGATATATTTTGGTTTCCAGAGAGAGGGAAAAGAATGTCAAGGTGGAGAGGAAAACCTTCCTGAATAGATGATGGGCCCATTGGCTTTAGAGTGGGATACTGCCTCAGAAATCATTGCCAAACCCCTCATTTGACAGATAGGGAAACTGATGCCTTAGATATTTAATGACTTGCCCAAATGAAAATAAGTAGTAAATAGTAGATCTTGGATTCAAACTCAAGGACCACTTGCTTCAGATCCAACCCCAAGCCCTTCGGGGGCCCTTCCCACAACCTCCCCACTCCCTCTACAGAAGTGAAGGGCACAGTCTTGTAAGAATCTCAAACTGAACACTGAAAGCTTAGGATAACCAAAGACTTCACAATTTATATTTTATTTTTGCTTTTGTTAGTACTTTTTTTTTTGGACACCACAGAGACCTACCAGTAGATACTACAGCGGAGGGACATTTCTAATGGAGTGCCCCAGAGATCTCTCCTTTGCTTTGTACTGTTCAACATTTTTTTTTCAGTTGCTTGGATGAAATATAAAATTATATATATATATATATCAGGTTCATGGATGACATGAAGCTAAGAAGGATAGTTTACATGTTGGAAGACAGAATCTGAGTCCAGAAAGATCTCAAGAGGCTAGAATGGTTGACCAGAGCTAATAAGATTAAATTTAAGAGAAAAAAATGTATAAAACCTTACCCATGGGTTCAAAATGTCAACTGCATAAATACTTAATGAGAATATGAGTAGGCAACAGTTCAAATGAATAAAAGAAGACCTGAGGGTTTCATTGAACTGCATATGTTCGGTTTGAGTTGAAGTAGGATATGGCAGCCCCCCAAATTAGCACCTTTAGCTATATCCATAGATGCATATTTGTGAAAGATTATCCCAAGGTACTTGCCCTGGTCAGACTGTGTTTAGAGTATTGTGTCCTGTTCTGATATCAATGTTTTGGGAAGGACATTGACATACTCAAGCATATTTTAAAGATGGCTACCAGATATGAGCCTACTGGAAACCATGCTTTTTGAGCATCAGTTGAAAGAACTGGGAGTGTTTCACCTGGGCAAAAAGAAGGTTTGGGTAGTAACTGATAGTGACCTTTCAAGTATTTGAAAGGTAATGTGTGAAAGTGGAATTAGACTTGCTTTGTTTCAATTGAGCAAAATTAGAAGCAATGAATTAATTTCTAACAATGAGATATGTCCAAAAGGGAAAGTATAATTCCTTGAGAAGTGTAGTGGGTTCCCCATGCCTGGAATTGAGGGGGAGGTGTTCAAGAAAAACTAGATGATCTTTTTTCATGTGAAAAAAAATCATCATTATCCTCTTCTGACCCTTGGGAGTCTATGATGCTGTGGTTTAGACAAACCACACATTTAAAGCAATGTAATAGCAATCTCTGGGAGTAAGGCTGGGGAAATAATGTCTGCATATCTTTGTGTAGATGTGATGTTGGGCTCTCCATTCTTCTAATCACGATAGACCTGAAACCATCTGTTATACCTGGATCCATGAAATCAATTTTTTTTTCCTTCTCAATCCTTCACTCTGCAGGTGTCACAAGGATTCATTTAATTTAACATAAATTTGTCAAGTACCCATTGTATCCGAGACATTATACTAAGTTCTGGGAATAATTAGGATGAAAAAAGGACATAAATCCTGCCCTTGAAGATATTACAGTTTAGTTGGGGGGTGATAAGGTGATTATGAAAATAACTATAGTATTAGTTAGAAAATGATCTTATGATAAATTTTGTAAGCAGTACTGTAACTAGGGTTGGGTAATTGAGCCTTTGTCCCCAGGGTGCTAAATCCTTAAGCAGCTTAGAAAAAATTGAGTTTAACATTTAGTTAGTCAGAATAACCTCTCCCAGCCCCAACTGAATTGGGTACATGTTTAGTCCTGCTTGCCTTAAGTATCAGCATTGCTTATTTGCTACATGGGAAAATCAAATAACTTAGGAAAGGTTGGGGGAGTCTACTTAAACCATCCTAGCCAGAGAAAAATGAAAACCTAGTTTTCAAGAAGATTCCCTACTGCCTTTTAGGCATCCATTTCCCTATGCAGAAACTCTTCCAGATGTCTGAATTTTTTTTCTTTCTTTTCTGACTTCAGGGTATATGGACAACAGCTGGTTTCCATCCATCCTCCCTCAAAAAATGCCTGGCAAAATTGAATTACATATTCTTCTCTTATCCTTCATTTCTCCACTGACATTTTAGAGGAAAGACGGCATGATCAAAGGGATGTGATATTTTTCTTCTCCATGCCCTTTGTTAGTAACCCATCATAATTCAGAGTTCTCTCTGCCACAGTGATTTTTCTAAGTTACATTACAAGCATTTTCCCCCAGTGTGAATGGACAGCCAGTTCTAAAAGTTACAGGTCTTTTTTGGGTACTCCTTAAATAGCATTACAAATGCTGGTAGCTTATAAGTTGACCCAGCCAGTGGATTTAGATTCGGAGGACCTGGATTCAAATCCAGACTTACCTGTGTGACCCTCAGAAAGTTGTTTAACATCTCTGGGTCACATTTCTTCATCTGTAATTGGAAGGTAGAGGAGGCAGGGTTGAGGATTCTTTCATTCGTTGGATTTGCATCCACAGTTCCCAGCACTCAATAAATATTTAGTACTTGATTGATATATGATCTCTAAGTTAAGTTGAGTATTTTTTGGCAGCTAGGTGGTACAGTTGATAGAGCGATAGACTTGGAGTGAGGAAGACCTGAGTTCCAGTCCTACCCTAGATACTTACTAGCAGTGTGACCCTCATCAATTCACTTAACCTCTTTCTGCCTCAGTTTCCTCATCTGTAAAATGAGATAATGATAGCACCTACCTTATAATGTGTGAGATGACATACTGTAAAGTGTTTGCAAACCTTACATTAAAGCACTATGTAAATAAATATTGTTATTATTCATTTAGAGAGAAGATAATAGATCAAAAACTGGTAGGGATCTTTGGAGGTCTTCTAGTCTAATTCTACATTTTAGAAATGAAGAAACTGGGGGCAGTGAATAGAGCACCGACCCTGGAATCAAGAAAACCTGTAGCTGTGTGACCTTGGGCAAGTCACTTAACCCCAACTGCCTTGCCTTTCCCCCTCCCAAGGGGAAAAAAAACCCACAACAAAATAAAGAAATGAAGAAACCAAGTTCTAGATTTGTCTAAGACCGTACTGAGTTGGACCCTGGATCATTTGATCTGCTGCCTTCCAGTCACACTAATATGAAAGGTTACATTCTGTCTGTGATAGGGTACCCCTTCTGGTGTGAAGGCTTGCTGAACCTTTGTCAGGCCTCTTCATCCACCTTTGGTGTCTACCTGGCACTCACTTCTCACCTGTGACTTCCAAGAAACTGTAGCATGTCAAGTGGCCACACTTTGGTAAACTGTCTTGGCAAACATTTGTTGAGGGTAACCGACAGACCTCAAACCCGTTGGGGAGTTGGGAGTGTCTACCCCCAGCATATGAAGACTTTCCCTCAGAATGAGCAGATGAGAACAAATTGTTCTGAAGGCAGCTGAAGCTGACACTGTGGAGTGCCTAGAGCTTGGCAAATATGCCAAGGTTATCCACTTAATCCCAGGCCGTCACCAGTCTTGACTTTTGTCTTGCTGCTGGACTTAGATGACTCTGGAAGAGAGAGTGAGACTGACAGCTTTGCTCTACTCTGCCTCACTTAAATCCAGTTCATGCAGGAGTCAAGACATCACCCTATGATGCCATTGGTTCTCTTAGAAAACTAAAGACTAACAAAAACCAGTCCCTTCATATCAGTGAATGTATAGTTCTTTTTTTATTTGTTCAAGTAGTACTACTATCATCTAAAAATTACATTATATTACTTTATTTATTTGTTTTTACTTAATAACCATTTCTAGGTATCTTCCCCACCATAGACCTTGCTGTGAAACAGAAATACAGATAAGCAAAACCCACCCACACAGTGCCCAGGTCTGAAAATTTCTTTACTTTCTACATTGAAAGAACCTCCCTACCAAAAGATCAGTTATTATAATTACCTCATATACAGTTATTTCACTTGTGTTGTGTTCGTTTCCATTTAATGTCCTTGTGACCCATTTTCCTAGTTCTTTCTGGCCCCTACATCAATTCATACAAGTTGTAAAGTTATTTGGCATGTTTAATAAGATTAATTTTTTTTTGCAGACCCTGAACATGATCCAGGCTGAGGAATGTTTTGGGTGTGGGGAAATAGCCTAGATATAAGAATTTGTTGTAGAGATTTCATAAAGTGAATTAGCTATGTGAACTTAATTGAGATTTGACTGTACAGTAAAAACTCCCTAACTGATTAATTAAGGAGAAAGACCAGCTTAAATGAGAAATCCAGTATATAGAAACTGTTATATGGTGGAGAGTATTTGGACTCGTTGCCTAACAACCTTGGTTTCATGCCTAACTGTGCCATTGACTAATTATTTTTATCTTTGGCAAATTGCTTTATTTCTTAGAGTCTCAATTTCTTCATTTATAAAATGAGGGGTGTTGTTGGATCATCAATTTTGAACCAGAAGATACATCCAAAAGATCATTTATGGAACTATAACTTAAAAAAAAAAAAGAACAAATGTTAAAAGTTGTTTTTATATGTAATTGGGGAAAAATAAAATATTATTAAAAATAAATATAAGGGAAAAAAAGGTCACTTAAGGGGCTGCAGGACTTTTGCATCTTTGGGGGGAATTTGAGCTAGAAAGACCCAACCCAAGTTTATAACCTCGTCATTATCCTCAATTCTTCAGTCTGCCTCACTCTACATATCCAGTCATTTGTCAAATCTTGCCATTTTTACCTCCACAACATCTCTCCTATCTGTCTCTTTCTCTCCCTTCACCTTAGTTCAAATCCCTTTCACCTGTGACCTCACACTGTTATTACGGGGTACTCATTGGTCTCCTGTCCTCAAGTTCCTCCCTAGTCCTGTTTATCCTCCACATGGCTGCCATAGTGATTTTCCCAAGGCACATGGTTAATAATATCACTTCCCTACTCAATAAATTCCATGGCTCCTAATTGCTTCCAAATAAAATAAAAACTCCTACACTTGACTCTTAAAGACCTCCACAATCTGGCCCACCCCCGGCCCAGAATGACCATGAATTCCAAATTAATGAAATGGATGGATGTAAAGAAAAAAGCATTGACTGTGGAATTAAGAGATAGGGATATTACTTCTTGCATTTACTAGTTGTGTGACCTTGCACCAGGTGTTTTTCTTCTGGGCCTGTTTCTTCTTATATAAACTGTGCATAACCATACTTGTATCACTTATTTATCCCTTACAGGGTTTTTATGTGTGTCTAATCAGGTGATACATGAAGAGTGTCTTGTTATTTTAAAATGCTATATCAATATGGACTGAGATTATGATTAATAATATTGTCATTGTGAGTAATGAGGTTTCCTTCTATTTTGAAGCTGCCTTATCCTATTAGGTTTGGGTGTAGGGAATGGAAAGGGAGAGGACAGACATTTAGAGCCTACTATGTGTTAGGCACTGTACTAAGTACTTTGCAAATATCATCTCATTTGATCCACTAAGGATCTGTGAGGTAAGTGCCATTATTACCCCCATTTTGCAGTTGAGGAAGCTGAGGCAGACAGCAATTAAGTGACTTGTGCAGGGCCACACAGGTAGTAATTGTCCAAGGCTGGATTTGATCTCAGTTCTTCTTGATGCTGAGCCCCACACTTAATCTGCTGTGCCATCAGCAATGAATTTAGGATAATTATTTCCTTTCTTAGTTCCTCAGTCTCTTCATTTGTAACCTGAGGGAGCTGAAATATTCAGTCAACAAGCATTTATTATAGATATTTATTATAGATGGCCTATTTTAATTTTACAATTTGAGAGTGGAAGAAACTCAGTCTCCCAGAAAGGAAATGGCAGAGCAAAGACTTGAACCCTTTGAAACAATACTTTTCCCCATATGCCAAACTAAGTTCCCTCCTAGATCTGACATTTCTGTTTTTGTTGTTTATTTTTTTTATTTTTGGAAGGGGGTGGTGGGGTGGGGAGGCTGGGCAATTGGTGTTAAGTGACTTGCCCAAGGGGTCACAAGGCTAGTAAGTGTTAAGTGTCTGAGGCCGGATTTGAACTCGGGTCCTCCTGAGTTGCAACCTCCAGGGCCAGTGCTCTTTTCACTGCACAACCTAGCCTCCCCTAGACCTGACATTTCTAATCCTCCCTGCCCCTTGATGTCTCCTTCCCTTAGGGCAGCCATATCCAGATTGGGATGGCTCATGTCTTTAGTCTTCTTGGCAAGTACTAACGAGCATGTCTGCTTTTATATAGCATAGCCTCCAGAAAAGTAAGGTGTCTTAGCAACAGCACTCCAGAGCTGGGAGAGGAGTAATGTGAAGATTCAAGGCGAGGACTCTACCCATCTAGCTGGGGAGACCCTGGGAGCTGTTTAAGGAGGAGGCAGCCTTCTCTGCTTGCTAATCCCAGCCACAGTGGTACCTGTGACGCTGGTATCAGCTCCTTAGCTGGTTCAATTCAATTGAACAAGCATTTATTAATATTAAGAGCCTACTCTGTGCCACCTAATGTACTAAATGTAATGTGCCTGCTCTCAAGGAGCTTACTTTCTATTGAGGACATGGACACAGATAGATAAATGGAAAGGAATTTCATGAGTGGTGGGGAGTGGGGCTGGCTAGGAGGCCCTTGTATCCTTTGGACAGGGAGGAAAACTATGGAGACAGAACAGTTGGTCTCATTCAACCCAAGCCTAGAATATCTCATGTGAGTGGTGATTCTCTGTCTGTGCTGGTTTCTCAGTTGCCCCTCAAACCTCCAGTTCCATTTCCCCTTTAAAAAATAATCTTCCCCAGTCCTGCCTGTGCCAGTTTCATCTCTGTGGTGGGTGGCATGGAAGGAATACTTAGCACCTCATTTTGTTCTGGGGCTTCCTATCTCATTCACCCGGCTGTTCATATCTTGTTTCTCCTCCACCCCCTTAGCCCGCCCCTTCTCCTCTTTTTAGTCGGATGTAAGAGGTTTTCATTTTACTGACCGGGCAGTTGAGGAAAACTTGTGGATTCAGATTTTAGAATCATAGTTTATAGAGCTTAATCCCTTGTGTACTTCCTGTGTGTGTGTGTGTGTGTGTGTGTGTGTGAAACTTTATTCACTTAGTACTACTACCTGACCACCTTTATAGAGCACCTTTATGTAGTTTTGCAAAAGCACTTTTAATAAATTATTTCTTTTGATCACAAGGTTTCAGGGAGTTATTAATTCCCCCTTTTGTAGACAGAGAAATTGAGGCTTAGAATGATTTTTGGCTTGCCTTGGTCCAGGCAACTAGTCAGTATCTGAAGAGGGATTTGAACCTAGGTGGCCTTAAGTGCATCATTTGATTCACTGTGCCTCTTACTTAATCCTTATAATGATTCCATGACATCAGTATGGGGAGGCAGGGTTTATCTCTATTCTGTAGAATGGGAAATGAGGATTGTTCAACAGTATTATAGATCTCATGTAAAAGAGCACTTGACTAGACTACTACCCACTTTCACAAGCCAGTCATTTATCTATCCTGGTCTTCAATTTCATTATCTGTAGAAAGAGTTACTTAAAATGAATGATCTTGGGGCGGCTAGGTGGTACAGTGAGTAAAGCACCGGTGCTGGAGTCAGGAGGACCCGAGTTCAGTTCCAGCCTCAGACGCTTAACACCCACACAAAAAAAAACTAGCTGTGTAACCTTGGACAAGTTACTTAACCCACTTGCCCTCCAAAAAGGCAAAAAAATAAATAAAATGAATGATATCTTAAGTTTTTTTCCAGATTTGAACATTCTGTGGTTCTGTTACTTAACCATTATCAAACAATAGTGGATCCAGAGTGTAATCTAGTTCCTTAGACTTTGTTTTCTTCCTCCTCTTTCTCTTTCTTCTTCTTTTCTTCTTCCTTCTCTTCTTTTTCTTCCTTCTCCTCCTCCTTTTCTTCTTCTGTTTCTTTCTATACTTCCCAGCTGACCAAGCCAACAAGACTACTAAAAAATGGCTAGCCATGTAACATTTCTCAGTTCCTCAGTTTTATCATCTATAAGATGGGCAAGTTGTGGTAGCTTTTTATGGTGTGGTCAAAGGGACTAAATGCCTAAAATTGGTTGGACTAGATCATGATTAGACTTAAGGGGGAAATGTGAGGATTCCGGGTTATATTGAGGATGAGAACAAGATGACAACAGCCCAGTTCCCCAGGATAGACACGCTCCAACTAGGAATGATGGTCAGACCAATATCTTTCTCCCAAAGGTCTTTGCAGATTAAGAGCTTTGTGGTAGAGGGACAGAGAGTCTTTGGTTTGGAAAAATCGAAGGCTTAGGACCATCCTATCAAGGTGGCTACTTACGCACTTGGAAATCATATCTGTAACCAACACTACTCAGAATCCAGTCAGTGGGCTTCCTTTGTTGGATGACTACTCAGACAGAGCTGGTACAAGGGAACAAGGATAGGAAAAGATTGTATTTAAAGGTGGTGGGGTAGGGGGACATGGTAAGGAAATGGGCTTTGTAGGATATAGATTAGAACTCAAGCAACCTTAGAGACCACCTACTTCATCCCTTCATTTACCATCTCCTGAAGCCCAGGAGAGGTTTAATGACTTGTCCCCAAGGTCACCCAGGTAGCAACTATAAAGGGATGCAATTTTAACCTGGATCCTCTTAATTCTTTCTTATTTCTTTCTAATTTCTTCTTAATTCTTTCCACTTCAGCTCCACAGTGCCTGCCTAGAGTATGCATCCTTGGTGCCCCTTATGGGGATCTTAGCTGCCTTCCTCTTCTGGACCTCAATTTTCTTTGTCAAATGAGGGGCTTGGATAAGAGGGACTTGAGGGTCTCTTCCCTTTCAGACAAACAATGATCCTCTTTGCTAAAACATTTTATGTTTTAGTCTTGAGGCCTGAAGGAATAATTTCTCCCAGTTGTCAACACTAGCTTCTGACCTGAATCTCTCTTGGTAGCTTTTGTTCACTGTATCCTACCTGCTGCCATTCAATGCTTCAACTTAATTTGGGTTGATTTCCAGTTACTGTATTGACTTATTTGTACATAAACAGTTACTCCCCTCAAACCTCCTCTTCTCCAACATTCAGCGTTAATGACACATAGTCTTTGCAATGTTACAGACAACAGGCTTCAAAAACATTCTGTTGCTATAGAAATGTTTATGATGTGCTTATCTCTAGGACTCCATAAGAGACAAACTCTCAAATAGATGATTTAGAGTTTGCAATGGGTGTGTGTGTGTGTGTGTGTGTGTGTGTGTGTGTGTGTGTGTGTGTGGTTGGCATTTGCATTTAAAAATTGCCTGAACCTTTGAAGAAGGGAAGTTTTATTTCTGCAGTTATCTCTGAAAGTTTAAAATAGGAACTACTTAAAAGCTAACAGCTTTGTAAAGAGAGCTTTTTCTTTTAAACATTCAAATGAGTGAAAGTGACTTCTAAATGTTTCCCTCAAGTATTAATGCAGAAGGAATTTAGAGACTTTTTGAAGTTGTCTGTCACAAAGAGTTTCCTAATTTAAAAAAAAAATCATTTTTGTAGTATTAACAGTAGATGTTAACACTAGGAGAACACTTAGCATTTTGAGTGCCCAGACCTGAGGTGTTTCCCTCAGTTCATTTTGATGGGTAGGTCATGGTTCTTATTCAAAGATATGCTTTAGATGGCACTTCTGATGGTGTTGCCATGCTGGAAAAAGGGGTCAGTTGCTCCGGTCAGTCAGCAAGCATTTATTAAGCACTTACTGTGTGCTTACTGTTTTAAGCATTGGAGATACAAAGGCCCCAAAAAAAGTTTCTTGAAGAGAATGTTCTCATGAGATAAGTGGTAAATAATAGAGCCAATGGAATTCTGGTAATCTCAGAGGTGAAAGCTGCAGCTGGGGTGGGATAGAGGTTGGGTATGGATCACAAAGGGGCTCCTAAAGGTGAGCTTTAAGCTCAGTCTTGAAGGAAGCTAGGCAGAGGATTCCAGGTATGGAGGACAGAGATGAAGCAAGTAAGACAGTCTAGCTGAATTGTGGAGTATAGGGAATAAAGTAAAGATGGGAAGAGCTTATTATGAAGAGCTTTCCATGCCCCCCAAAAGAAGTTTATATTTGATCCTAGAGGTAAGAAGGCAGCCTTAGAGCTTGTGGACCCAGGGGAATGACAGGATTTAGCCTAAGCTTTAGAAAAAGCATCTTGATAACTGAGTGGGAGATGAATTGGAACAGGAAAGAGACTTGAGGCTGGGAGGACAATTTGAAAACTATTTCAAGAGGCGATGAGGGCCTGAATTCAGGTGATGGCTGTGTTTGTAGAGAGAAGAGGATGTATATGAGATGTTGTGAAGTTTGAAGTGATAAGATTTGGCGACAAATTGGGTATATGGGTCAAATGAAAATGAGAAGTTGAGGATGACTTACTGTTGTGGACCTGGGTAATTGGGAAGAGGGTTAGTGCCCTTAAAGATAATAGGGAAGATGGGGAAAATAATGGAGTCTGTTTTGGACATGTTGAGTTTGATATGCCTGTGGGGCATCCTGTTTGAGAAGCAGTTGGTGATGCTTGAGCTCAGTAGAGAAGCTAGGGCTAGATAGATCTGGGAATCATGTACATAGAGATAATAATTGTCTAGTAGAGGAGATAACCGAGATGGTATAGAACACCTAGAGAAGAAAGGCACAGCCTTTGGTGACCTCCATGATTAGAGGCCTTCACGGCAAAGTAGGCTGAGAAGGAGTGGTCAAACAGATAAAGGAGAGCAGTTTCAAGAAAATCCCTGGGGCTTGAAGGTATTCTGGCAGAAAATGTAATTTATGGTGTTAAATGAGAAAGAGAAGTCAAGATGGATGAGACTTGAGAAAAGACCATATCAGTCATTTAAGAGAAGAAATCATTGATAACTTTGGAGTGTGCAGTTTCATTTTAGTGGAGGTAGGAGGAGGTTCAAAAGCCCAATGATAGAGAGATTAGAAGAGAGTGAGAGGAGAGGAAGAGATCCAGTAGTCCTCTGAAATGTGGCTGAAGCCTGGCACATTGGTGTCCTTCCCTCTCAGACCATCCACAGTCTTGCTTCCCAGGAATTCTGTCCTCACACCATTCTTGTGCTCCTGCTCTCCCCTACCTTAAAGTAGCCTGCCTTTCTGGGGGAGTTTGACCTAACTGTGGATTTTTTTTTTTTTATCATTTCCAGCTCTGAAATCTTAGGATTTGTTCTGCCTTGCCAAATTTTCAAAGCTCCTTTTGATAGGAAAATTCTTGGAGAAATATGAACTAATTGTATTTCTGGCCAACAATATAAATCAGATCTGAGTTCATATTATACCTCACTTGCCTAGTATATATCTCTGGCCAATTTGCTTAATCTCTCTGTACCTCAGTTTCTCTATCTGAAAAATGGGGGGGAGAGAGGGCAGGGATTAGATTCAAAAGACTTCTAAGTCCCCTTCCAGCTGATCTATGAACCTATGAGTTGCAGAGGGAATAAGAGCAATGTGGGCGGGAGTGGGGTGGGGAGCAACTATATGGAGGGGGGAAGGCTAGATGGAGGAAGGAGAATCTAAGCTTTATGCCATGGTTGGATAATAATAATCTGAACCCAAGTGGAATTTCATTCAATGTGTTCAGCAACAGTGAGTAGACCAAGCTGGTCGGAGCAAAAGGATATGTAAGGGAATTATGGTAGGATAAGGGTTAGAAAGATGAGGCAGAATTTCCTTGTGACCTTCATTTTGTGCATAATATCATCTAAAAAAATGCTGCTGCTATTTATTTCTAGTTCACATATCTTTCAGGGAAGTGAGCAGGGGAGGGGAGGTTGTTGAATTAAGGATTATTGGGATGATCATTATAATATTCACTGGCTTCTTGAGGAAACTGCTGCCTTTGTGACACCCTCAGAGCCTTTCCAGCCCCATTAATCACATGGGTGCACAATAAATATTTCATGATTTTTAAAAAATATGTAATAATGGTGACTGCTAAAAGAGAGAAATGTCATTCTGAGTCATTCTTTCTAGTTCTGCATCTAGTAGACCATCTGAGACAAAATAGTTAATCTCAGTTTTCCAAGTGAATTAGGGGAAGGAAAGGAGAATAAACATATGACCTACTATGTGCCAGTCACTATGCTAAGTACCTTATACAAATATTATCTCATTTGATCCTCACAACAATCCTGGGAGATAGAGTCTTTCTCCATTTTACAGTAGAAGAAACAGGCAGGCAGAGGTTAAATGACTTGCCCAGAGTCAGACAGCTAATAAATGTCTGAGGCTGGATTTGAATTCAGTTCTTCCTGACTCTATACCCAGAACTCTGCCCACTGTGCTACTAGCCACTTCTAGTTAAACTGTGAATGACCTATCTTCCTTGATGTCAATCTCAGATGGATATTGGGATAGTGATTGAACTCCTGTATCGCTAAGGCAATATGCCCAGCACTGAGGTGACTATGAATATACTGACATAGTTCTGAATCTCAAAATATAACAGATTCTCCATGTAGAAGATAAAAGCAAAACACTTATTCAGATACCAAAAAGCCAAATCCCAACACCAGAAAACTGAATCCATGATAGCAACAAAGAAGTTAATGCATATTATCACTGCAGGGAGAACACCATCCCAAAGCCTTCCCCTACTTGGGCCTTCCCACAAGCACTCACAATCCGAGCTGTCTGCTTACCTGTGTCCTCTCTCTCCCTCTGCTCTAACTACTCTGACTCATTTCCTGCTCCACTCCTTCCTGCTCTACCAGTTCAGCAAACTCCTCCCTCCACAGGCTCCATGTGACTACAGTCGCCTATTAAGGGGCAGGGAAGATCTTCAAATTCCTATTACCATTTCAGCTCCCTGTATTTATTCTCCCAGAATATTAGGCCAGGGCAAGGGTGGAGGGTGTGGAGAGGGAAATGGAACAGAGAGGATTGATTCATAGCACTGTTATTCCAGGATTTGTTGAACAATCATTAATTTTAAGACTTTGATCTTACATCCCATTCCTTTGGAATAAGAGGAACTAGGTTCAAATCCTACCTGTCACTACTTTTGTGACTTTGGGCATGTGTAGAAAGCATTTGTTAAGCACCTACTATGTGTTATGTGTCAATCACTGGGCTTAGGTGTTAGAAAGACAAACAGAAAATGAAACAATCTCTTTTCTAAAGAAATTTACATTCTCCTGGGGGAAATGTACACAGATAAGCAAACATAAGTTAATTTTTTTTTGGAGGAGGCACTAGCAGCTGTAAGGATCATAGAAAAGATGGTGTTAAGAGTTTGAACTTTGAAAAAATCCAGATATTCTAAGAGGCAGAAGTGAAGAGCGAGTACATTCCACTCATGGGGGACAGCCGGTATAAAGGCGCAAAGATGGGAAACATGAAATGTCATCTTTGAAGAAAAGTAGTAAGACCTTCTCAACTGCAGAATGTGTGAAGGAGGAGTTTGTATAGGCTGAAAAGGTGGGTTGGGGACAGCTTGTGAATACTTTTATTGCCACATAGGAGTTATTTGGTTCTAGAAGACATAGGGAGCCACTACAGTTTATTGAGCAGGGGAATGACATGGTCAGACTTGTCCTTTAGTAAAATCACTTCACAAGTATGTGGAACATGAATTGGAGAGGAGAGAGGTTTGAGGCAGAAAAGTCGATAAGCTGCCACAATTTAAAGGTACATTATCCTTTACAGATTTAGGCCCCCTATAATGTGAAATAACTTAGATACTTTGTACCCAAATCCTAACTCAGTGCCAAGTTGTATGTTCTTTTATTTCTCAAGGGGGAATGGGAAGACAGGCATACTAATGCACTTAAAAGCTTTTTTTTTTTTTGGTCTTTTGACATGTTTTATTGATATATTTTGATTTTATATCACTTACATTTTCCATTGTATCTCCTGTCCTCCCCCTCTCAGAACTATCTCTTATAACAAAGAATAAAAAAGAGGGGGGAAAATGGAATGGGTTCAGCAAAATTAGCCAACAGGAAAATAAAAAGGCTGATTTTATATACATTATTCCACTTCTATAGCATTCCACCACAACAAAGAAGAAGGGGATGGTGGTGGTTAGGGAGAGGTGTTCTGACTTATATCTCTTCTTTGGGTCCATGCTTGGTCATCATTAGAACTTTACAATTTTCTTTTTGGATTGTTTTGTTGTTCTTGTCATTTCCGTTTCATTATTATAGTCATTCTATGTATTATTTTCCTGGTTCTGCTCGTTTCACTTTTCATTAGTTTGTATGAAGTCCTCCCATGTTTCTCTGTATCCATCATATTCAACATGCTATACAGCATGGTAAATTTCCATTCCACTTATACTTTGTTTAGCCCTTCACTAATTGATAAACTTCTCTAGGAGCAGATTCTTTTTTAAAAATTTATTTGTTTACTTTTGGTTTACAGCATTCAGTTCCACAATCCCTTGAGTTTTAAATTTTCTCTCCCACCCTCTTTTCCTCCCTTCCCCCCATGGTGTCATGCAATCATATATATGATCTACAAATACCTTCACATTAGTCAAATTGTAAAGAAGGATTATAACCAATGGAGTGAACAATGAGAAAGAAGAAACAAAACCAAACCAAAAAAGTAGTTCTTTCCCTGGATGAGGATATCCCTTTCCATCATGAGTCTTTTGGAGTTGTCTAATAACCTGGCATTGCTGAGAGGAGCCCAGTCTATCCAAGTTAGTTGTCACACATACTATGTGTCTCTAATTGTGTACAAAGTTCTTAGGAGCATATTTTTTTTAAAGCAATTGGGGTTAAGTAACTTGCTCAAGGTTACACAGCCAGTTATTTTGTGTGGGTGTTAAGTATCTGAGGCCAGAACCGATCCCCAGGTCTCCCGACTCCGGGGCCGGCACTCTTACTCACTGTGCCACCTGGCCGCCCCAGGAGCAGATTTTTAATAAATATTTCTGATTTGCCTTGAGTTCCTTGGAGGACAAGACTGGCTTAGGTTTATATTTATTTCCATTCACACCCTGCTTTTTTAGGCGTATTCAAGGTTATGAACATCCTATAGGCCCCTAGTACTTTTTTCCCAATCTAGGAGCTGTGATGAAGGGAGAATGGTGGTCCACCAGCCCATATTGGCTGTTTAGAAATATGAGTAAAACTGGATTTTCAAATCCTCTCTGCATTTCCTCTTCTGTTTTCTCTGCCCCTTGGATACTTCAGAGTGGATCCCTCAAGGTATTGGTCTTAGGAAACAGAATCCTCTTTCAGCAAATGATGGTTGGGAGGGGAAAGAGGTAAATGATGGAGAAGTGACCTTTTTTTCTTTCTCTTCTAGCCATACCAGGCCCCTTACCCCACCCGGTGAGCAGCATGCAAACAGCATGACGGGCCATAGGAAAAGTGACCAGAGCCAAACCCTTTACTCAGCCGTCTGCTGCCAAGGTCACGGTGAGGTTCGGTTTCTCTTCTGGGCAGATTTACTAATTTTCATTTTTAAAAAGTTAAATAAAAAAATTATGTAAACTCTCATTGTCTCATGTTATGAGCTGGAAGAATGTCTTACTTGACCTGGTAGCTACAATTCAGGCATACAATTCAGAGTGGTTAATTTTGTACATTTTCAGCCTCAGTAAGGCAATATGGCATCATGGTTTGGGTACTGGACTGAGTCAGGAGCCTTGGGTTCTATTACGTGGCCATGTGACCTTGGGCATTTTCTTTTCTTTTCTTCTCCTATAAAATGAAAGGATTCCCTTTGAGGTCTAACATTACACGAATCATCAGGATTGATGGAGGCGAGAGGCAAGCTTGGACAATGGCAGACTAGAAAGGAATTTAAGAATCGTTCCTTTTGGGTTTTGTGTCATAGATTCAGAGGCACACAGATGCTCATCCCCTTGTCAATCCCCTAATCAGAGCTGTTCAGGAGAAAAGGTTCTTGGTCTCTTTTGGTAATCACTGAAAGCTAATCACAAATTGATTATTTGTAGGATCACTGTAAAGTCTTTTTTAAAAAAAATGTATTTTTTTCCCCAATTACATAAAAAGACAATTTTTAATATTCATTAAAATATTCTTTTGAATTTCCAGTTTTCTCCCTCCCTTCTTCACCTCCTCCCTCCCTGAAATGGTAAGCAATTTGATATAGGTTATATATGTGCAATCATGCAAAACATATTTCCGTATTAGTCATGTTGATCACTGTAAGTCTTAAGCATTTACTAAATACCTAGCTTATGCTGGGCATTATCCATTCATGTGGAAAATACTCCTTACCTGTTAGATTTTCTTTATAGGTTTGCTCCTCTTCTAGTCATTCCCTTCCATGGAATGATCTTCTACCCCTTTCTCCACCTTCTCACCCCCTTCAGTTTGGGAGTGGGATATAAATCTCTTGTACTTATTACTGTATAATATAGTAATTTCCAAAAGATTCTCTGCTCCACTCATTTTATACTGTTGTTTAGGCAGTCTTTCTGCAAGCTAAGAGACTAACTCCTGCTAACCGTTGTCAGAGGTTTATTGTAGGAAAGTATATTATAATTAAGAGGCCTCTTGGTGTAATGGATAGAGAACTGATCCTGTAATTGGAACGATTTTACTTCATGTCCTTCCTCTAACCCACAGGCCTTTTTTGTCCATGAGAGAGTCACTTAACCCTTCAATAGTCTCAGGACTACTGGCCATAAGTTGCAGAGAAGATAGGGATCTACTTTGATAGAAATTCCTTACCAAGCATTCCCTAACAATTGTGAAATTGCAGGTTTGGTAAAAACAACAGCAACAACAACAAAAACAAAAAAGCCACCAACAAGCCTTCCAGATGCCTCAGTGTAGCATGTAAATGAGCCTGAGTTCTTGAAGGCCAGTGCAGCATCACACATACCTAGAAGGTCCTACCGATCTGGAAATGCTTCGGTCGTGTGATAGACTTTATGTCTGTCATTCAAGATCTAAAGCAAAGAGGCTGATCACCAGGAAACTGGGACACTAAATGATGTTTTTTTTGGGGGGGGGAGGGGGTTGGATGTGATATACTATCTCACAAAACTGTCTGCTAAGGTCTGGCATGATTCCCCTCCCACACCATTGAAATCATGGCTTTTTGCATTATTCAAAGGGAAAGAAGTAATGGAAGACCCATAGGAGAGACTGAGTCAGCACCAGAAAGATTTCATTTTTGAAGATAGGGTAGAAACCAAGACAAAAAAAAAAGATGATCGTTAACTATATGGCTTTGCTCAACATTTTTGGTTACTATTAGCATCTGGTCACCTAGAAATGCCTGTGGTTACTATGGTACCTTTCCCTTCAGTTTTTGTTCTTCAGGACTAGTATGTCTGGGGAGGGGGACTGGAAATGGGAATGGGTAGGGCAAGTTCTAGTTCTGAAAGGTCTCACATAAAGTAATTTAGAAGAAGGAGGAGGAAAGAGTCAACAAGGAAACTTTCAGCCCCGATCTTCTGTGTATCCAGGGGCCAGAGTACCACAGAAGGAATCTCTCTCCCACTCAAATGAGATAACCAACTGCCTGGGTCTGCCGTGTGAGTCTACTTTTCTGGGATTGGAGTAATTTCCTAAATAGTGGATGATCCTATCAGGAAGCTGTAAATAGCCAGTCAGCATTGGAGAATTTGTTTATGAGTCTAGTGTTTATCTATCTCTAGAGAGGAAATGGCTTCTGCAGTTTCGGGAGGATCTTATTTCTTCAGTTTTCTCTAGCATTTTTACAACTTTTATCATGATTTTACAAAGGAATCCAGGACCCAGTAACTAGTTGATCACTAGGTTATCCAGAAATCTTGACTTCTTTCCCCTGCCCCATCTTGTCCTCTTCCCTCCCCTTCCTCTTCTTCCTTCTCCTCCTTTCCTCCTTCTCCTCTTCTCTCTCCTCCACCTCCTCCTTCTGCTGTCCCCCTTCTCTGTCTCTTCCTCTTCCTCATGACGCTACTTTCTGATGCTTCACCTCTTTCCTGCTTCCCTTTTCCAGATTTCTTGGTTCATAAGCCCCTCTATCAGCGTCAGGGAGTGGAGGCTTTGCACTATCATCTACTCTGCAGATGTCAGATGGATATGAAGATTATCCTCATTGTCATTATTGAATGCCTGCTATAGAGCATGATGGTAGGTGATATGAGGAGTACAGAGACATATGATACAGGCCTTCTCTTCATACATGTTGAACATTCACATGTTCTTGGAACTGAAGGCATAGAATTCTATTTCTTGGGCATTTCCTATGGCAGAAAATTTTAGGCTCTATAAAAGGGAAGTTCAGGGGACAGTGGGTAGGCCCTTCCTGCTTGAGGAGGAGAGTTCATGTATCAGGAGATAAGTTTGAAGAAAGTTTTGAATGTCAGGGTCAGGAGGTGTTATTTTTTCCTATGGGAAATAGGGGATCATTGATGGTTTTTGAACAAAGGAATGACTTCCACAGTGCTCGGCTTTAGGGTTCTTCATTTGCATACCAGAGTTGAAGATGAACTGAATGGTGTGGAGGTAGTTGTGGTTCAGGGACACATTAGAAGGCTATCCTCATGTTGACTTTTTCTTGGCATAGCTTCTTTCTGGGGAACACCGAGTCTGAATCAATGAATTGCTTTAACTTCTCTGACTAACCAGTCTGTATCTATTAGTCATGACTGTTTCCTGAGAAATCGCTTTCTAGAAGTGTTTTTGTCTAAATTGTAGAAAAATTCCCTGTCTGTAAACCACCCCTGAGAATTCCTCGTAGCTTAGTTTTTCCCTTTTGGAAGATTGACTTGACTGATTTCATCTTCCTTATACTCAGAGAACTCTCCCTATAACAAGGCTGCAGAGCTGAAGGATTCTGGACCTTAGGTACCTCCTTTCTGGTAGTCCTGAGCCATACCCTTTAGGAGGAAGAAGACTTGGTGAGTTTGCATATTTGACAATAGACAGCAGCATGTTTTTTGGTCAGATTCATGACTTGTACTATCTTCCTCAAAAGTCCTGTTTTAAACCTTAACTAACTTAAGAAGGCATAAGATTTAGAGCCAAAAAGAGCCCTGGAGAACATCTTATTTTTCACCTGTGGCATAGAGAAGAGAAATGAGTTGCATTCTTTTCTTTATTTAAAGTTATTTCATTATTGAAATATTTTGACACAATCCACGTGACCAATATTTTCAAGACGTGGAGATGATAGGTAGCCTCATTCTGATAAAGATGGAGCTGGAGTAGGATAGATGTTTTTTCTTTTCCTGTTCCCACATGTTATCTTGCCCATTATATGCCAGAGTGGGTCAGTGGTATTGAGAGAGGATTCTGTTGTGAGGTGTCCTGAGTTCCACAGATCCATAAGTCCAACTTAAGTTAGTAGCTTCTTGTATTGCTAGGATTTCAGTCCTGGGTCTCTCTGCTGTGCTGATTATTCAAGGTTCTCTCAAGATTGATACATTTGCTTTGACCCTTCATTGCTTGTGAATGAGTGACTCACATGTTAAAATAAGTATTCTGAGTCAGTTAGTACCTGAGACAGAGCCCTTGCTGAGTGTAGAGCCCTGCACTCAGAGGTAAAGGAAATGTAAAGGGGGGGGGGTGATGAGGGAATTCAGTTCCATTTATAAAGCATCAACAATGTGCCAGGCACCATGCCACATGACCAGTGGAAAGTCTGTGCCAGGCACTGTGCTGAGTGGGATTACAAAGAAAGACAAAAGACAGCCCCTGCTCTCAAGGGGTTCACAGTCTAATGGAGGAGAAAACATGAAAACAGCCATGTACAAGATAAACGGGGCGTAATCTCAGAAGGAAGGCTCTAAAATCATAGGATGGGGAAAGGTTTTTTGCAGAAGGGATGTTAGCCAAGATTTCGAGAAAGTCAGGGAGGCAAGGAGGAGGAGAGGGAAAGAGTTCCAGACATGGGAGAGAATCAATGAAAGTGTTGTCTTCAAGAAACAACAAAGAGACCTGTATTGTTGGGATTGTGTGCATCACTTAAGATCTTCTCCAAATATCTAGGAGGGTAGTGAGGTGTAAGAAGACTGGAAAGATGAGAAATGGCTGACTTCTGAGGGGTTTGGCTCACAAGAGGCTTCAAAAGCCAATAGGGAATTATAATGGGGGAAAAATATTACAGTAGTTTACTGGGGGAGGGGTTGGAGAAGGGATTTGGATATAATATGTAAAAATAAATAAAAGCATAAATTAATTTCTGGAGGGATAGAGTATTAATTACTGGGGAGACAATATAAACTCCCTGCCCTCGGGGAGCTTCCAGTCTGATGAAGGAGACATTATGTATTAAAGGGAAAGAATAAATTCTAGGAGAATATAAAATCTGGCCTGTTCAGCTGTAGCTTTGGAAGCTTTATAGACAAAGATAAACAAAAGTACAATCAATACAATGAAGATACATATTCATTTTCCATTTAAAAAAATGTCACTGTGTTTAGCGTTTGTTTTTTTTTAAGGTGCTAGCATCACAGAAGTTTCCAGTAGCATGATAGTCCCTTGTTGTTTCTCACAGTATGAGCTAGCGGAAAGACTTTAAGGCTAGAAAAACAGACTTTGGGCCCGTAGGCCAGAATCTGACACAAACTTACCATATGTTCTCAGTTGGGTCATCTCATGAAGAAGACACCATCTGCCTCACCCACAACTTTGTGAGACTCTTACTCTCTATATGTGCCCTGACAAAGGGGGTGTTGGATAAATATAAGATATTGGGTGGGTTTTTTTTTTCCCCAGTTGATGTAATGGTTTTCTGAGTGACTGCTGCCTCAATTACTTGGGGCCTGAGGCTGGAAATCTTACTTTTGTTTTCCAGACATGACTGACAGAGACTTGGATTATAGATCCTAGGACCTAATCATAGAATTTAGAACTAGAAAAGACCTTCCTTCCTCTCCCCTGCCTTCCTACCCCCAAAGGGGAAAAATCCCCCAAAACTGATAGTGTCATTTTATTTCTAAGGTTACCTTTTATCTACTCTGTACTAATCTTGCATATTTTCATTGTTACACAGTGACACCTCAGTTATAATGTAAACTTCAAACTTCCCTCATTTTAACAGAGAGTCAGGCCTAGACAGGAGAGAGCAGGCTGGTTCAGTATCATACAAGTATTAAAATAGCAGTGCAAGATGTTGGTCCTGGGGTTCTGACTCACATCTGGGGCTCTTCGCCACACAAAGTGAATTCTTAGGTCTCTGAGAGGAGCCTGAATTAGTGCCATGATTTTTAAAGTTATTCCCAATCTTTCAAAGAGATGGCTGCCTAGGGAGGGGATGCCCAATTCAGACTCCAACATGAACAATGAGGATGGGGTGAAGTATAGGGTTGTTTATTAAGATTCCAAAATTCTTGGGGCGGCAAGGTAGCACAGCGAGTAAGAGCACCGGCTCCAGTGTTGAGAAGACCTGGAGATCAAATCCCGGGCTCAGACACTTAGCACCCACCCAGAAACACCTGGCCATGTAACCTTGAGCAAGTTACTTAACCCCAATTGCTTAGAGGCGGCCAGGTGGCGCAGCGAGTAAGAGCACCGGCTCCAGTGTCGGGATGACCTGGATCAGGTCCGGGCTCAGATACTCAGCACCACACCCAGAAATAACTGGCCGTGTAACCTTGAGCAAGTTACTTAACCCCGATTGCTTTAAAAAATATATTCCAAAATTCTTGCAGGAGTTCTTAACATTCTTTGTGTATGCCCAGTCCCCTTGGAAGTAGTGTGAAACCTAAGGACCCCTTCTCAAAATAATGTTTTTGAAGGCGTAAAATACACAGGGTTATAAAGAAAGCTAATTATGTTGAAATACAATTATATATTTTAAGTTCATGCACCTCAGGTTAAGAATCTATGCTCTAGAGCTACTCCTTACCCTCCACCCTCATAATTCCTGTCCCTCCCCAGCCCCACGTCCAGATATACATGCCTCAGTTTTTAAGAAGGTAAAAACTTTTTTAAAAAATGGAATATAAGGAAATGTGCTAACATTTTATTTCTCTGGCTTTTCAAGGGAAGTACATACTCATAGAATCATAGAATGGGACCTATATGGTTAAGTCCCTGCTGACTTTCCCAATTCCTGTTTACCAAAGAAGCAGTCGCAGATTTTTTACTTTTTTTTACAGTTGTTTACAGGTTTTCCCCCCATTAGACTGTGAGCTTCTTGAGAGGAGAGGAGGGACTGTTGTTTGCCTTACTTTGTATATTCAGTGCTTAGCATAGTGCCTGGTGTATAGTAGGTGTTTAATAAATGCTTCTTTGCTGACTGATTTTCTATAAAAGACTTTATAAAATGTATTGAATAACATACTGCTTTAGTAAAGGAGTATCCAGAACTTAATGAACCCTTAAACAAATAACTCAGGGTCTTTATTTATTTATTTATTTTTTAAGGCAATCAGGGTTAAGTAACTTGCTCAAGGTTACACGGCCAGTTATTTCTGGGTGTGGTGCTAAGTATCTGAGCCCAGATTTGATCCCCAGATCATCTTGACACTGGAATCAGTGCTCTTACTCGCTGAGCCACCTGGCCGCCCCTAAGCAATTGGGGTTAAGTAACTTGCTCAAGGTTACACGGGTGTTTCTGGGTGGGTGCTAAGTGTCTGAGCCCGGGATTCGATCCACAGGTCATCCCGACACTGGAGCCAGTACTCTTACTTGCTGTGCTAACTGGCCGCCCTGGGGTCTTGATTTATTATAAACATTTATAAGATTATAGATCCTAGAGAAGTCAGCTAATCTAGTGGCATCAAACTCAATAGAAATAGTGGTCATTAAATCATACATAAGGATCCCTACTGCTGCATATTGATTGAGAAAACTACATTAGCTATGTTCTGTTGCTATTTTTGTAGTGTATTTTCTATTATATTTTTACTTATTTCATTTAAATATTTCCCAATTACATTTTAGTCTGGGAAAGCTGTATGGGGGCAGTGTATTTGTCATCACCTCTGATTCTAGTCCAACTCATTCATTTTAGAGTTGAGGAAACTTAGACTGTGAGAATTTAAGTGACTTGTCCAAGGTCACCCAGTTAGTAACAGATAAAATTTGAACTCAAGTCCTATGACTCTGAATTCAATGCTTCTCCCACTACACCGTCATCCAGTTCAACCTCTCCTTGAACATTTGAATAAACTGAGTCTCAGAAACATTAAGTCATTTGTCCAGGGTCACACAGGTGGTGAATGATAGAATCAGGATTCAAATCCAGGTCCTCTGACTCAAAATCCAGCACTTTTCTGATTACATGGGTAGGATGTTATTGAATTATCATAATGCTATGTGTAGCAGAAGAGCTGAGGACTTGGGAATCGGAAGACCTGCATTTGAATCCTGACTTTGATATTTGTTAGATGTGTGACCCAGAGGAAGTTGCTTAACTTTCTGTACCTCAGTTTGCCCCTGTAAAATGGGAATAGTAATATTTGCAATCTCTTTCCCACAGTGTTGCTATTAGGAAAAAACTTTTTAAAGCTTAAAGTACATAGGTTTAAAAAAATTAATATGCCTAGGATTTAGTGAGATGTATTGAACTATTTTTCTTAAAGATCTCCAGACTACTTCGTCTTTCTGGATATAAAGGGAATTTGTTTCAGGTTGGGTCAGACCAGTGATTACTAAGATAACCCTTTGGTTATATACCCCTTTGAGATTCTGCGATTCTTGGCCCTAACCTATTAAGGGTATCTTTACCAAACAAAGCCAAGGCTTTCCACAAACCATCCTTTGGTATTATTTACAGACAGACAGATATAGATAGAGAAAAACAGTGCTAGAAAAAACATCAGTGTGAGGGGTGGCTAGGTGGCACAGTGAATAGAGCATTGGAATCAGGAGAACCTGAAAGCAAAAAAAAAACCAAACAAAACCCATCTTAATGTTAAGAGGCAATAAATTAAAAAAAAAAGAATGAAGGACAAAAAGCAGCAAGTAATTTTGGGGGCGGCTAGGTGGTGCAGTGAATAGAGCACCAGCCCTGGAGTCAGGAGGACCTGAGTTCAAATCTGGCCTTAGACACTTAATACAAAAACTATCGGTGTGTCTTTGGGCAAGTCACTTAACCCCAACTGCCCTCCAAAAAGCAAAAAATAAAAACAACAAAAAAAAAAGACCCCAAAACCCCATCAGTGTGAACCTTTACCTGTTTAAAGTTTACCTGTTGTAAAGTCAATTTCAGCCCTGAATAGGAACTTGAAGCAAGGTACAGTAGGGCTTCATTCATGAAACGTACCTCCATAAGGAAGCATGATATAGTAGAATGAACCTAGACTCTGAAGTCAGAGGACCTGGATTCAGATCCCACCTCTGGGCAGCTAGGCTGGCAGAGTGGATGGAGTACTCTTCTAAGATCAGGAAGATCTGAGTTCAAATCCAGCCTCAGACACTTTTACTACCTTTATGGCCTCAGGTAACTTACTTAACCTCTCTTTACCTCAGTTTCCTCATATGTGAAGTGGATAATAATAGTACCTGCCTTGCAGGGTTGTTGTCTTAAGGAACAAATGGAGATAATAATTGTAAAGTGTTTAGTACAGTGTCTGGAACATAGTTAGCACTGTATAAATATTAGATATTATTATTGCTGCTTTGACTGGGCCTTAATTCCCTTAACTTCCCTGGGCCTCAGTTTCCTCATTTGTAAAATGAAGGTTATATTTCTAAATTCAAGATGATGGACTTTGAGATTCCTTCTGGGCAAAATTTAGATTCTGTGATGGTGATGCTAGCTTCCATCTGGAGGCTTCTGGCATGGTGATGTCTTGGGAAGTTAAACCCACAGAGCTTTGAGCTCTTTCCTCTTCTTCTTAAATGATAGAATAATAAGAAGTTAGCTCAGTTACTTACTTTTTTTTATCTTGTCACTGTCTTTCTCCATTTCCATTTCATGCTGTGTGAGAAATTGCTCCTTAAAGACTTCTTTAATTAAAAATTATGTTCCGAACATTGAAAGATAATATTTGAATATATTGGGCTGACAGGTGATGAGTGTTGTTAATATGCTATCATTACAAATGAGTTTCCAAAATTTTGTCAGGACATTTAAGTTTTAAATAGATTTTAAGAGCATACCCACCTACACCCACACACATGCCACCACTATCACCACTGCCACCACCACCACCACCAACAAGAGCTAGTCATTGGAATGTAACATACAGTGTCCTATTGATAAAATCAGGCTCATTAAAAAGTGAGACATAATCAGGCCAAACCTGGATAGGTGGAATAAGCTTTTATTAAGTGCCTACTATCTTCCAGGCATTGTGTTAAGCACTTTTACAGATATTATCTTATTTGAACCTCACAGCAACCCTGGAAGGTAGGTGCTATTATTATTCTCATTTTGCATTTGAAGAAACTGAGGCTGCTATTTCTTTTTTTTTTCCCCTTTCCTTCAGAGTTCACTAGTAAGGGAGAGTCACTGTCTAAAGGTTGGGGCTCTGTATTTGGAAAGCACTTTTTCCACCTTAAAGAAAACCCTTCCCGTGGATCTGTTGTGTCTCATTGCTTCTCCTTTCTTGCCCTTCTGCAAGCGGAGGTTTGCCATTGTCTTGAGATGATGCTTGGTTGTTGATTCTTGAGTACAAGCCAGGCAAGGCCCCATTTCAGACTTGTTTGACCAGGCATTCTTGTTCAAGTGGATAGTCATCTTAAGTGTAGCCAGTGTGCCTGTTCTATACTTTTGTGTAAAATAAAATTTAAAATGTCCCCTTTGAAAGATCTTCATGGGCCCCACTTTGTAGTGATAGAAATATAAAATTATTTGAAGAGAAAGAAATTCAAATCAGGGGTGGCTAGGTCACACAGTGAATAGAGCATTGGCCCTGGAGTCAGGAGGACCTGAGTTCAAATTTGGCCTCAGACACTTAACACTTAACTAGCCGTGTGATCTTGGGCAAGTCACTTAACCCCAATTGCCCTGCCTTCCCCCCTCCAAAAAAAAAAAGATATTCAATTCAGCAAATACTTATTTAGTACCTACTATGTGCCCTTCACTGCTGGTTGCAGTAGGGCTAGGGGAAATGCTGTCTTCTTTTCATGTTTTACGGTTCAATAACTTTTCATTGTATTCATATGCCATAATTTGTTCAGCAATTCCTCTAGCCATAGGCATCTATTTTGCTTTTAATTTTTGGGGACCACAAAAAGTACAGCTATGAATATCTCAGTATATATCTACTCCATGGACCATATTCTCGTATTCAGTTGTGGGGTCTCAGATTCAATGAGTATATATGATTTATTTGCTATCCACTTATAATAATAAATTATATATCTCCAGCAATAGTTTTTTAGAGTGCTTGTCTTTCCACAGTCCCTCTAACACTGACTGTTTCCATTTTGCATGTTTTGCCAATTTTCTGGCTGTGATTTCAAACCTGAGAGCTGTTTGGATTTTTATTTCTTATTATTAGTGATTTGGAAAAAGTTTTCATCTGATTGTTGATAGTTTTTATTTTATTTTATTCATTTTATTTTTTATTTATT
>NW_027187316.1:9966085-9971898 GCF_028583685.1 Petaurus breviceps papuanus
ATATATATTATTTATTATATATAATATAGATAAATTATTTATTATATATAATATAAATATATATTATTTATTATATATAATATAAAATATATTATTATTTATATATTATTTAATTTCATTTTATTCCTCTTTCTCTCTCTCTGCTCTTCCTCATTCTCCTCCTCTTCCCTCCCCCCTTTTCTCCACTGTCCTCCCATCCTCTCCCCACCCCTTTCCTCAAATGGGGTTTGTGTTTGACTTCTGTGTTTTCCAGGAGCTCTAGAATATTCTGGGAATAATAGAAGTCAGATTGTGAGGATTGCCCTGAATTAGGGATTAACAGGATGTGAACCATGGGACAAGGTGACACGTTTCTTTAAGGGTGGTGGGAGCAGTTTCTTGTTGAACTGGGTAATTGTGGGGTCAAAACTGAGGTAGGAAAATAGAGCCAGAGCAGGGGTGTTTGTGTGGGAGAACACTGAGGTATTGAGAGTCTTGGTGGTTATCACAATGACAAAGAACAGATATGAGAGTAAGCCCGAAAGAAGTGGGAGAAAAGGAAATTATGATCAGAGAGGGGAATTCTGGAGGTCAGGGTCAAGGAGGTGGAGCAGTTTCAGGTCATGGTGAAATCTAGGGTATAGCCACTCTGCAGAACAGTTGAAGTCATGGCATCTAAGGAGGGTGATTATACTAGGATACTAGAGTGTTAGAGGGGCTAGTCGCCTTAGTCCCCTCTCACATAATATTGAAATTAGAGAAGAATGCAGGTGTTGGGATTGAGAGGAAAACTATAGGCCAAGCGCCAAAGTTACTGAAGACAAGAGAGTGCCCAGGAGGTTAATAGATGACAGTGTCAGCATCATTAAGGGTCCAAGAAAATGTTTGTTCATCAAATCCCTGATTTGATCTAGAGGGTTCTCCTTAAGACTGAAGCAGCTAGGAGGTAGATTTAAGGCAAACATAAAAGAAGTGTTACTTTATACAATGAGGGGTAAATTTATTATGAAACTTATTAGCCTGAAGGTGAGACAAGGTTTAATGTAGAAATAGATTCAAGAAATGTCCAGATGAATTTTCTGGGTGGCAGTTCCAGGATGGTCCTTAAGGAAATTTAGGAATTTATGCATGGGTCAAGCCCTTAACTTTCTGAAGCTGGTAGTTTGGTGGACCACACACCCCACACCCCTCCATTCCTTGGTATTGCTGGAGGAAACAGAACTCTGGGCTGAATGGACTACAGGGACTGACCCAGTGCAGCAGTTAGGATGTTCTGTGGATTCTGAAGGCTGGAGATGGCTTGTTGGCCTCTTCTCTCGTGACACAGGACTCAGTGTAGGCAGCCCTTTTATCTTGTTGGGTTAATAACTGCTCCTGACACTGTGTAAGAGAGCCCTTGGGGCAGCCAGGTAGCACAGCGAGTAAGAGCACCGGCCCCAGGCTTGGGATAACCTGGAGATCGAATCCCAGGCTCAGACACTTAGCACCCACCCAGAAACACCTGGCCGTGTAACCTTGAGCAAGTTACTTAACCCCAATTGCTTTAAAAAAAAAAAAAAAGAGAGAGCCCTTGCCTTTTTCCAGATTTTTCTGAGTTCCTTCCCAGTTAGATCCCACACCCCAATTTATGTCACTCTTGGGGTGAACAGAGTAGCTCAGCTTGCTGTCAGGTGATAGGGAGTCAGACCAAAGTGGCTGGAACATAGGGACTGAAGAGGCCTTTTTGAAGCTCAAACCTGGAACTTATTCCCTATTTTGTAACTGAGCAAGGTAACTCATCCATTCTCTTGGTTTTAGCTCTTATCACTGTACTGATGACTCCCCAATATATATCTGTACCTTTGCCATGGGAGCATAGGGTCATAGATTTAGAGCTGAAAGGAACTTCAGAGGTCAAGTCCAACTAATCCATCATTTTAGAGATGAGAGCCAAGAAGTTAGGTGACTTGACCAGGCTTACAAAGATGTTTGAGGCAAGATTCAAAAATCTTCTTGATTTCAAGTTCAGTGTCCTGTGCACCCCACCATTTTGCCCTTTACATCTAACCTCGTATTTCAAGATACTGAACATTTTGATTTTGCTATTTTGCTATTAACTTTGCTATCATACTCCACAACTCCACTTGATTGTCTCTCATCTCCAGGTCCAAACTGTGGAATCATCATTAACTCTTATTTTTCCTTCATGTTTTTTAGGAAATCAGTCACCTGTTAGTTCTTCCTTCTAGTATGCCCCTTTATCCCCAATCTCACTTGATTCATCCTAAATTGAAGTCTTCATTAAATCGTGTCTACATTATTTCACTCTCCTCCTAAGAGGTTTCTCTGATGTCCTTGTCTGTCTCCCCAGCCCCCCAAGACCTCCTACATACTGCTACCAGCTAATGAGTATGTACATTTTTAAAGCTATCACTTAGTTCATTAGGTACCGAGGTTACACGGCCAGTTTTTTCTGGGTGTGGTGCTAAGTATCAGAGGCTGGATTCGATCCCAGGTCATCCCTACTCTGGGGCTGGTGCTCTTACTCACTGCACCACCTGGCTGCCCCTAAGCAATTGGGGTTAAGTAACTTGCTCAAGGTTACATGGCCAGGTGTTTCTGGGTGGGTGCTAAGTGTCTGAGCCCGGATTTGATCCTAGGTCACCCCGACTCTGGGGCCAATGCTCTTACTCTCTGTGCCACCTGGCCACCTCTCTTCAGTGAGTTTTTGAAATTCCTTTTCCATCTAGTCAGTTCAGCTTTTTAAGGCATTTTTCTCCTCATTGGCTTTTTGGGCCTCTTTTACCATTTGAGTTAGTCATTTTTTTTGTTTTTGTTTTTTTCCTTTTTTTTTTGGAGGGGGGAAGGCAGAGCAATTGGGTTTAAGTGACTTGCCCAAGGTCACATGGCTAGTTTAGTGTTAAGTGTCTGAGGCCAAATTTGAACTCAGGCCCTCCTGACTCCAGGGTTGGTTCTCTATTCACTGTGCCACCTAGCTGCCCCATTAGTCTTTTTTTTTTTTTAAGGTATTATTTTCTTCAGTTGGCTGTTGACTTGCTTTTTATGGTTTCCTTGCATCATTCTCATTTCTCTTCCCAATTTTTCCTCTACTTCTCTTACTTGATTTTCAAAATCCTTCTTGAGCTACTCCATGGCCTGCGACCAATTTATATTTTTCTTGGAAGCTTTTAATGCAGGAGTTTTGACATTGTTGTCTTATTCTGGTCCCATGTTTTGATCCTTTTTGTCCCCCACAAAAGATTCTGTGGTCTGATTGTGCTTCCTCTGTTTGCTCATCTTGCCAGCCAATTGCTTGACTTTTGAGCTCTTTGCCATGGTAGAACTCTGCTTCCAGAGTGGAGAGAGCTGTGTCCCAAATTGCTGGGGTTTTCACAGTTGTTGTCAGAGCTATGAGGAGGGCACCCTCTCTACAGCCACCACAAGGTTTGGCACACTGGACCACCACCCAAGACTGTAACCCATATTCAAGCAGGTCGAGGCAAGAGCTATTACCCTCTGAATGGTTGCTTAATCCCCCTACAATCTGCAGACCAGGAGCTCTGAAGGAAGCCACCACCACCTCTCGCCCCAGGGGCAGGACCTGGACTGTGCTCTTCTCTCATCCTGGATCAGCAGGGTTCCCCACTGACCTTTTACTTTCTCTTTGCATTTATGGGTTGAGACATCTGGAAACCTCCATAGCTGCCAGTGATTCACTCTCCTAAAGTCTGCTGTGGCTGGTTGGGGCCGCCCTGGGCCTGGGCCCATGTGGCTCATGTGGGACTGCACCCCAGTCCTATGCAATAGAGCCTTCCTGTTGGCCTTCCAGGCTGCCTTCCATGAGAGATTTGTTTTTCTCTGTCATTTTGAGTGTTCTGTAGTTCTAAGATTTTTTTAGAGTCATTTTTTTTCTTACAGGTATTGGAGGTGGTTAGAGGAGGAGCTCAAGCAAGTTCCTGCTTTTACTCCACCATCTTGGCTCTGCCCCTGAATAATTTCTTGAAAGATGATGCCCAGACTTTCTTTTTGATCATGGCTTTCAGGTAGTCCAATAATTTTAAAATTAATCTTTCCTGAATCTGACTTCCAGGTCAGTTGTTTTTCTACTGGGATACTTCACACTGGCTTCTATTTTTTCATTCTTTTGGTTTTATTTTATGACTTCTTGATTTCTCATAAAGTCATTAGCTTTCATTTCTTCCATTCTGATTTTTATGGAATTATTCTTCATTGAGATTCTGGATCTTCTTTTCTGTTTGGTCAGACCTGCTTTTTAAGGCCTTCTTCTCATTGTCTTTTATGGACATCTTTTACCATTTGGCCTAGGCTGTGGTTTTTTTTTTTTTTGTTTTTGTTTTTTGCCTTTTGGAGGGCAGTTGGGGTTAAGTAACTTGCCCAAGGTTACACAGCTAGTTTGTTTTGTGTGGGTGTTAAATGTCTGAGGCCAGAACCAAACTTGGCTCCTCCTGACTCTGGGGCTGGCTCTTTGCTCACTGCACCACCTAGCCGCTCCCCTGTTAAAAAACAGACTATTTTTTTAAGGTGCTACTTTATTCAGTATTTTTTTTTCTCCTTTACCAAACTGTTGACTTGTTTTTCAGGATTTTCTTGTATCACTCTTATTTCTCTTCCAAATTTTTCCTATATGTTTCTTACTTGATTTTCAAAGTCCTTTTTGGGCTGTTCCATAGCCTGAGACCAATTCATACTTTTCTTGGAGACTTTGGGTGTAGGAGCTTTGACTTTGTTGTCTCCTTTTGAGTGTTTATTTGATCTTCCTTGTCACCAATATACGTTTCTTTAGTCAGAGTTTTTCCCATAGTTTGCTCATTTTCTCAGTCTTTTACTTGGCTTTTTAACTCTTTGTTAAAGTAAGGCTCTGCTTCCAGAGTACAGGGCACACTGTCCCAAACTTCAGGGGTTTTGCACAGCTGTTTCCAGAAATACTTGTAGGGACTAGTAAGTTTTCAGTTCTTCCAAGGTGGTATGATCTAAGGAGAGGTGTTACTACTGTCTTGACCTGTACTCTGGTCTGTGAGCGACCACAGGCACTCTTTTCTGCCTTGGAACTGTGAAGAGGATCCCACCTCCACTGTGGCTACAAGCTCTGCTAAGTTATGCCCTTCCTTGCCCTGGGATTGCCAGCCAGGACTATGACCCTTATCCAAGACAGGGCAAAGCAACAGAGTCCTGCCTCAGTGCTAGCAAAGAGACCCATGTAATTTTCTTCTGGCCAGTTGTTCGACTCCCTTACCTGAAAGCTGTGGAGACAGTCCCTACTGCTGCTGATTCAGTCACTCCCAAGGCCTGCTCCTGGTTTGCTGGGGCCAGGGCTGGACTGTGGTCTCTCTCACCCAGGTCTGACAGATCTTTCCTGCTGACCTTCTAAGTTGTCTTTGGCATCTGTAGGCTGAGAAGTCTGGAAATTGCCACTGCTGCCAGTAATTCAGTCACCCCAAGGCCCGCTTTAGCTTTGCTGGGTTCCAGTCTACACTGGCCCAGCCTGTACTAGATTGTACTTCTCTTCCACCCTGGTGCAACAGACCTTTCCTGTTGGTCTTCTATGTTATCTTGGACTGGAAAATCACTCTGTCTTTTAGTGGGTTCTGTTGTTCTAGAATTCACGTAGAGTCATTTTTTAAAAGGTATTTGGAAGGGTTTGGGGGGAGCTCAGGTGAGTCCCTGCCTTTACTCCACGACCTTGGCTCTGTCCCCTCCCTTTCATCATTCCTAATAACACTTTTTTTTTTTGCCTTTTGGAGGGCAGTTGGGGTTAAGTAATTTGCCCAAGGTTACACAGCTAGATTGTGTGTGTGTGTGTGTGTGTGTGTGTGTGTGTGTGTGTGTGTGTGTGT
>NW_027187316.1:9971908-9999886 GCF_028583685.1 Petaurus breviceps papuanus
TGTGTGTGTGTGTGTGTGTGTGTGTGTGTGTGTGTGTGTGTGTGTGTTAAGTGTCTGAGGCTGGAACTGAACTTGGGTCTTCCTGACTCTGGGGCCGGCGCTTTACTCATTGCGCCACCTAGCCACCCCCTTATAGTGCTTTCATAATTTGTTCAGCCATTCCATAATTGATGAATAATCCCTCAGTTTCCAGGTGTTATACACTAAGAAAAAGAACCATAAAATGTATGTTCATAAAAATACCTCATAAGAGGGTTTGTTGCCTTGACTGATCAAAAATTCCTTTAGGTTCAGAAGAATGAATACTCCTGTCTGTTGACAGCTAGGAATTGAGAGCCTATCTGGAAGTGTTGAGAAGCTGGTGCTCTCTTAAGTAGCTGGCTTAGAGCTGGCATAGTATCTATGCAATGGCAGTGGAACTATTTAAGGACTGTTCAGTGGTTAAAAAAAAAAGGATGGGTCTAGTGGAAAGAGACTGACATGAGATTTCTGGAAATTCAGATATTCTTTTTCTGGGTCAGCTACCAAATTGTTAACCTCTGCCTCTCATATTTCCACCTGTGAAGTGGGCTAAGTAGCCTTGTAATGTATTGGGATGTTTGTTATGAGGCCCATTGATTTTTCCATTCAAACCTGCAGGAATGTATGTGAAAGGGTTATGGTTGATTCCCATCTGCACTAATGGACTTGGAATTGTGGTACAAATAATGCAAAGCGCTGGGCCTTATAGAAATCATTTCTCTTGGCCTTATAATTTCTAACTGCTTCTCCCCTGCTCCCTTTAGCCGATTCACTTTCTAACTATGATCAAATCTGAAGTTAAATCTACTGTTATTTCCTAAGGACACTCCCACCCTTTGTGACCTTGGACATGTCACTTAAACTTTCAAGGCCTCAGTTTTTTATGTTTGTGAAACTGGGTAATTGAGTTAGATAATCTTGAAGGGCTGTCTATCTTTACTTCTGTTGCTGCATTTTACTATGTGTAAAGCATTGTGCTCAGGGGGATACAGAGATAAATACAGATGTGATCTTGTCCCTCATGATACAATGGAAAGAATACAGAGTTTAAAGTCAGACAGCATGGGTTCAAATCCTGCAACTACAAATTACAAGTACTGTTATCCCTTCCATATTGTAGGGGTTAAGGGTGCAGCACCCCTCAAGATCCGGAAAATCTGTGTAAAATTTTTTGGCCTTTCCTTTGTACCAGAGAAGAAGTCTGAATTATTATAGTATTAAAAGATGAAATATGTTAATATCATACATATATTTTATGCATTTTTGAGTTTCTAAACTTTTTCTGTGTTGTCTGCTGGCCTTTGCATGTCATTTGTGGTTTCTGTAAAACTCCAAAAACATTCCCCTTTAATTTCTTACACCAGCCTGTGATATAGCAATACTATGATGGGTAAAGTCGCAATGTGGAAGGGATAACTGTAACTTATAGAAGTGTGTAGAGGTGGGGCAGCTAGGTGGCACAGTGAATAGAGCACTGGACCTAGAGTTAGGAGGACCTGCATTCAAATCCAGCCTCAGACATTTAACACAAACATCTAGCCGTATGGCCTTGGGCAAGTCACTTAACCCCAATTGCCCTACCATCCCCCCTCCAAAAAGCAAAAAAAAAAGAAAAAGCAAAAAAAAGTGTGTAGAGGTTTGAATGGCATACTCTCTTGTGTGACCTTGGCCTCTCTGGGTCCCAGTTTCTTCTTCTTTAAAGTGAAGGACTTAGATTTTATGACCTGCAGTGTTCCATTCAGTTATAAATCTCTGAGACTATAGGTGGAGGAGTATTTTAAATTTTATTTATATTTATTAAATTTATAAAAAATTTTACACAGATTTCCTGGATCTTGAGGGGTGCTGCACCCTTAACCCCTACAATATGGAAGGGATAACAGTACTTGTAATTTGTAGTTGCAGGATTTGAACCCATGTTGTCTGACTTTAAACTCTGTATATAGTGGAGGAGATGCAAGACAAACACAGAACCATAATTTAAGATAGAATTGATGAAGGTGAAAAGGAGGCATCAGTAAAAGACTGGGAGAATTCAGAAGAGAAGGAAACCACTTCCAGGGGAGGATTTTTAGATAAGACTTCATGGGGGAGGGGCGGCCAGGTAGCACAGCGAGTAAGAGCACAGGCTCCAGTATTGAGAAGACCTGGAGATCGAATCCCGGGCTCAGACACTTAGCACCCACCCAGAAACACCTGGCCGTGTAACCTTGAGCAAGTTACTTAACCCCAATTCTTTAGGGGCGGCCAGGTGGCTCAGTGAGTAAGAGCACCGGCTCCAGTGTCGGGATGACCTGGATCAAATCTGGGCTTAGATACTCAGCACCACACCCAGAAATAACTGGCCGTGTAACCTTGAGCAAGTTACTTAACCCCGATTGCTTTAAAAATAAAAGACTTCATGGGGGAAGTGACATTCGAGCTGAACTTTAAAAAGTAAATGTAGACTCTTAGTAAGCAGAGATGACAAGTGGAGGTTGGGGGAGGACCCCTTTTAGGCATAGTGGAAAAGAGCACAGGACACAGTCAAGGGTTTGTGAAGGGAAGTAATACATGGTAAGATTGGAGGGGTGGGTTCCGGATTGTGCAGGACAGCTCATGCCAGGTGGAGGTATTTGCTTTTTATTCTTGAGGCACTGGGGTACTAGTGAATGTTTATGAGCACAGGACAGGGTTGGGGATGGAGGAGTTGGGGGTAAGGGGTAGGGAACATGTAACATGATCAGACCTGCATTAAAGGCATATCTAAAAGAATAAATTGGAGGGGCGGCCAGGTAGCACAGTGAGTAAAAGCACCGGCTCCAGTGTCGGGACGACCTGGGTATCTAATCTGGGCTCAGATACTTAGCACCACAACCAGAAATAACTGGCCATGTAACCTTGAGCAAGTTACTTAATCCCGATTGCTTTAAAAAAAAAAAAAAGAATAAATTGGAGTAAACAGAGGAGGCTGGCAGCAAGGGGAGCCAAGAAAGAGCCATCTATAAGGAAAAAAGTGATAATGTCCTGCCTAATAGCAATGGCAGTGCAGGAGATGGAGAGGGGAAATTTACACACACACACACACACACAAACATGGACACACAAAATATAAAACTACATATACATATGTGTGTATATTTTTTTTTTCTTTTTGGAGGGGGGAGGGCAGGGCAATTGGGTTAAGTGACTTGTCCAAGGTCACATGGCTAGTAAGAGTTAAGTGTCTGAGGCCGGATTTGAACTTAGGTCCTCCTGACTCCAGGGCCAGTGCTCTATTCACTGCACCACCTAGCCACCCTGTGTATTTATCTTTGAGGAAGACTCTCTATAGAGGTTCTGATTAGAGATTTCACACACAGACACACACACACACATTTCTAAGCAAGCATTTTCAAAAGAACTTAATGTGACTTTACGCAACAAGGGGAATGTGAGTTCTGCCTGGGCACCACCAACTCTTAAATGTCCATGTGGTAGAGATGTAGTTGAGGACCTTAAATAATTCCAATGTACAGGTAGTTGAGAAATTTCATCAGATTATCATTTTAGTCTCTTCAGTCATCCAAATAAAGAAATGTCAACTCCCCTAATCTCTGATGGGGAGCAGAACAAATTTATGTTGGATGATAGAAGCAGGAATCAAGATCTTGACAAGATGGTGTCATGGCCCATATCTAAAATATAAAATAGGATAATAGCCCTAAATGTAAAATCCTAGACTTTGCTTCAGGAACAACAACTGCCTAAGCATGCAGTATGGGAGAGAGAGGATTTTCATGTGAAAAATGTCATGTGTTTTCCAACTTCAACATGAGTCAACAGTGTGATTGATGTATAAAAAAATAGTAATTGCATTCTTATTCATAAAAGTGTCTAGTTCCCAGAATTAAAGCAGTGACAGTTCCACTGCACATCAGCCCACATCTGGAGTATTTCATACAGGTCTGGGCAACACATTTTCATAGGAGCTTTGCCAAGTCAGAGCTTGTCCAGAGCAGGATCACCCGGGATGGTGAATGGAATTGGAACCTTATCATATGAGGAAGTTTTGAAGGCACTAAGAAGTATTTAGAAGAAGAGAAGATTTAAGGGGTTCATGATTGCTGTCTTCAAATATTTAAAGGATTATCATGAGGAAGAAGAATTAGGTTTTTCCTGCTTTGTTCTTGAGAGTAGAACTTCAACCACTCTTTGAATATGGTGCCTCCTCTCTCTCTTCTCTGTCGTCTCTCTGTCTCTGTCTCTCTCTTTCTCTGATATTTCTCTCTTCTCTCTCTGTCTCTCTTCTCCTCTCCTCTCTCTTTGTAATGACACATACATATATGTGTGTGTAAAAAACAACAGCAACAAACAAATAACCAAGAAGTAGGATTAACAAACAGTGAGAAGTAACTAGGTGTCACAATGGGTAGAGTGTTGGACTTGGAGTCAGGAAGACTTGAGTTCAAATCTTTATTTATTTATTTTGAGCAATTGGGGTTAAGTAACTTGCTCAAGGTTACATGGCCAGGTGTTTCTGAGTGGGTGCAAAGTGTCTGAGACCGGATTCGATCCCAGGTTATCCTGACTCTGGGGCCAGTGCTCTTACTCACTGTGCTACCTGGCCGCCCCTCAAATCTTACTTTAGATACCATCTTTATGATCTATAACTGCTCCCTACTTTGGTTTCCCCATTTGTTAAATGGGGATAATAATAGCACCCACCTTAAAGGATTGTTGTCAAGATCAAATGAGATAATATATTTAAAATCCTTTGCAAATCTTAGAATGCTATTTTAAAAAACAATAATAATAATTGAAGAATGTTGTAATTGGCTACCTTATGCCTGGGTGAGTTTCCTGTCACCGAAAGTGTTCCAGCAGAGGATGGATTAGCACTTGTCAGGGAAGGTGCAGAGGTCATTTATACATTAATGTGGTTGTTTCAAACTATATGAAAGGTAGGGAAAAAGTCATAATAACTATTCATTTATACAGTTCTTTACAATTCCAAATAACTTTCCTCATAACTGTGCTTTGAAGGATAGGTAGGGGTTAGGTTTTTGTTTTTGTTTTTTGAAGGCAGTTGGAGTTAAGTGACTTTCCAGCATCCCACAGCTAGTAAATGTCTAAGGACAGATTTGAACTCAAGTCCTCCTGACTCCAGGGCTAGTGCTCTATTCAGTGCACTACCTAGATGTCCCTGTATAGATAGTTTTATTATTTCTATTTTACAGAAGAGAAAACTGACATTTTGAGAAATATAGTCACTTGCCCAGAGGCACACAACTCTTATGCCAGAATACAGCCCAAGTCTTCTGACTTCCAAGACCCCATATTCTTTGAAGGCTCAGTCCTTGAGATAATGAATAACCAGCTTATGAATTATCAAGATTGTATCAGTAAATATTTGAGTTGTCCATCCCAGGATGTATTTTCTGATTCGTTTTGGGTGGGATGTAGAGAGCCTTTCCCACCATACCGTCTTCTTGATGACTAGTGATCCATATCTCCAAAGGAACCAGCCAAGTACAGAAGCTTTATTTTGTTCAAATCTGACTGATTGAAATAGATCTTGAATGCATGACCTTAGTCTTATTAGTCTTATGTACTCATGCCTGAATTAACTGACCAGACCCAAACTTACACTCTCCATATATTTTTGTGCCCTCTCTGTCATCTTAGGATCTCATAATTCTGCCTGGGAAGGCTTGGCAGAGATCTCGAGCTTGGTTTAATGGACATAATTATTACTGGAGAGTGATTGAATTCAGCCAAGCTCTTTCAGAGAATGCAGTGACTCTTTTGTACTTAGAACTCCTGGAAGGTTGTGACTATTTTGCTCATCTCCTTTGCCCACTATTTATTCAGTATTCATATAACAAGGTTGTTGTTGTTTGTAACAGCCATTTGGGGTTTTCTTGGCAAAGGTGCTACAGTGATTTGCCATTTCCTTCTCCAGCTTATTTTACTGAATGTTCTGTCTGAGGCCAGATTTGAACTCAGAAAGAGGAGTCTTTCTGACTCCAGATCCAGCACTCTATCATCCACTGTGCCATTTAGCTGCCCATTTAACAGGATACTCCATTCGTTGGGTGAATGGGGATGGGTGACAAGAAGCACAGACAGTCAGAGGCAGCACCGTAGTCTGTTGGAATATATCATATTCACACAAGATATTGGCCTTGATTACTGCCTGTGATTATAGAATCTACTTTGATCTCTTCTCTGGGAGGGATGGTTTGCATTGATAATTATAACTCCACACAGAGTTATCAAAGTGGGTAGTGGATTGAGCGTAGAACCTAGAGTCAGAAAAGCCTGAATTAAAATCTGGCCTCAGGTACTTAAGTGACCCAGGGTAAGTCATTTCCTTTTTGCTCTGCCTCAGTTTCCTCAGATGTAAATAGGCACAGTGATAACACCACCTCCCACAAAAACCTCTCCTGACCCCTTTAGTTACTAGCATTTTGTATCCCTTTTGAAATGATTTTGTATTACTTTGGGTGCATTTGTATGCCTTCATGTATGGAAGGCAATAAAATAGAACACATAACTCTGGAATTCACAGGACTTAAGTTCAAATCCTGTCTGTGACACTCCTTACCCTGTATTAAGGTAAGAAGCATTTTATTTTATTTTTTTGCTTTTTGGAGGGGGAAAGGCAAGGCAGTTGGGGTTAAGTGACTTGCCCAAGGTCACACAGCTAGTAAGTGTTAAGTGTCTGAGGTCAGATTTCAACTCAGGTCCTCCTGACTCCAGGGCCAGCGCTCTATTCACTGTGCTGCCTAGCCACCCCAAGGTAAGAAGCATTTTATTGGGCACAACACTCTTAGGGCCTCAGTTTAATCATTTATAAGATGTGAGGGGGTGAATTGGATAGAGTAGGACTTCCCTTTTAGATCTATGATGCTACAAATATTTTCTTTTTTATCTTTGTATCGCCAGTACCTTGCCCATAGATGTTTATTGAATTGAATTTGGCTCCAGAACAGAGCAAAGTTAAGGGTTCCCTTCCTGAGTCCAAATCATGAACTTTACCACAATGACCCTTGCTTCTAAGCCAAATTGACCAGATATTCAAGTCTTTTTTGTAGGTAGAGCATGTGTTTAGAGGGAGAGGGAGCCAGCTGTAGTCACATCTGTAACTGGCCTGTTCTTTAGGGAGGCAGAGGAGAAGGTAGCTCCTCCCTTTCCTGGCTCTGTTCCTTTTCCCCTTTCTCATTCCTCCTCCTCTGGAAGAATTCCTCCTTCATCCATGTTTCTCCCTCCCTGAGGGCCCCAATGCTAGACTCTCTCTTGGCAGTGAGGGTTCCTGGGATCTTGGGTGTGGGACTTTGAGTAAGCAGAACTAAACCCTGAAGGTATTTTCTTAGCCTCATTTGCATGACTTGTTATTTTATGAGATTAATAATTTACTTTATGGGGGGTGGGGGTGGATGGAGCTGTTTGACAGACCTCCCTCCCTTCAGGGCCTTCCTTCCTCTACACATGAGCTCCCCTCTCTCCCCACCCCTAAACTTCCACAGAATCCAGGATCATGTTGCTATAGCAACCCTTCCCCCACCAGAACCCAGAAATGGAACTACTGCACCTAACCAAAGGGTCTTTAGTCCCCTGCCTCCATCCCTAGGGAAAAGATGAAGGGGGGGCAGTTGGATAGCTCTCAATCCTAACTGCCTTACCCTACCCTGATGTAGCTGTTTGAATTATGAAGAGCAGGGGAGCTCTTTTTTTTGTTTTTGTTTAATGTACAGTGGACCCTACTTCTGGCTCACTGGGAGAAGGAATCTTCCCTGTCCTGGTCATCTAGGCCCTCAACTCCTCCCCTTTACCTTGCTTCCTGTCTTCATTCACTAGAGGCCACAGACTAATAGCTTTAACATCAGTGTTTGAGGGGGTTGTTAGTAGGTGGGCCACCCCTTTCTCTTATTTATTTGTAATTTCCCCCTCCTCAGGCAGTCCCACTCATTTGATACTCAGCTGAAGAGACTAGGCTGTATATTGCTATTTTCCCACAATAATAGCTTGTACAGCAGTTTAAAGCTTAGGGAGCACTTTCCTTAAAGCAGTCCCCTGAGATGGGCTATGTAAGGATTAAGATCCCCCCCCCTTTTTTTTTCAAACAAATGAGGATACTGAGGCTCAGAGAGGTAAACTGATTTTCCCAAAGTAATAAAGCTAATAAGAGTCAAGAGTCAGGATTTGAACCCTGAGTTTGGACAGCAATTCCAGGCCTCTTTGATTGTTCAGGCCCCTCAGATACTTTGTTCCTTGTCTTTCCTGTCTTCCATGTCACTATTCATTAGTTTATCTACTACCACGTAATGGGAATAGAGCAGGGATCCAACTCGTGCCCACTTTGCCTTTACCAGCCCTGATTTGGGGTTGAGGAGCTTATGCAGACAGAGCTGATGTGTGTCTGGGCCTGTAACTCTCTCTCTGTCATTGCCTGCCTGCATGAATGAATGAATGATGCCCAACTGTGACATGGCTTTCTTTTTCCCTACCACATGGAAGGAATGAAGCCAGATGAATGCCCTCGGAGTGTGGCCCTAAGGATGATTATTATTATGGTGATCCCTGATCTTGAAATACAAGGCTTCTGTTGTTTTTTGGGGGGGTTAAGTGACTTGCCCAATGTCACATGGCGTGTGTGTGTGTGTGTGTGTGTGTGTGTGTGTGTGTGTGTGTGTCTGAGGCCGGATCTGAACTCAGGTCCTCCTGACTCCAGGGCTGGTGCTCTATTCACTGCATCACCTAGCCACCCCCAAGGCTTTTTAACTACAAATAGTTCTATGAATTATCTCACTTGATCTGGTACAGCTATGACTAGCTTTCTATGAATTATCTAGTGCAGGTAGCATTACCTTATTTTACTGATAGCAGAGGCAAAGAAAAGATAAGGCTCCTAGAAAGAGGACATTTAGTTTGATTAGAATCCATTCCATAAAATCATTTAAAGGAACTGGGAGCATTTGACCTGGAGTCGAGAAGACATAGTTTGGGGGCATGTAATGGCAGTCTTCGGGTATGAAGGACTAACTATGATGGGGAAGGGGAATTAGATTAGTTGTGATTGGCCCCATAGCTCAGAACTAGGAGCAGTGGATAGCAGTTGCCAAAAAGTAGATTTCAACTCCACATATGGATAAATTGTTTTTGTCTTCCAGATTATTTTATTTTATTGCTTTTAACATTTAATATTTGGTTTTCTCCCCAAATACATGTAAAAACAATTGTTTTAACGTTCATTTAAAAAATTTTTTTAGTTCTAAATTCTCTCTCCCTCCTTCCCTTTTCCCCCTTATTAAGAAGGAAAGCAATTTGAAATAGCAATTTGAAAATTGAAATGTGCATGTGCAGTCATACAAAATATTTCCATGTTATGTTGTTAGAGAGAACACAGAAAACAAAAAAAAATATAAAGGAAAGAAAAAGTATACTTTGATTTGCGTTCAGATTCTCTGAGATGGATAGCATTTTTCATCATAAGTCCTTCATAATGGTTTTAGATCACTGTATTGCTGAGAATAGGTCAGTCACAGTTGATCATTGTACAGTACTATTGCTGTTACTATATACAGTGTTCTTCTGGTTCTGCTCATTTCACTTGGTCTCAGTTCATTTAAGCCTTTCCAAGTGTTTCTGAGGGCATCAAGAGGATAGATTTCTTAACGATTAGACTAGTTCAGAAATATGACGGGCACCTACAGGAGGTGATGAGTTCCTCCTGCCTACTAGGAAAGGTTTTCAGATAGAAACTGGCTGACCATTTGTCTGGGATGAAGTACAAGTTAGACCTGATGACTTCTAAAATCCTTTCCAACCCAGAGATTCTACTAAGCAGTAGATTTGTGATTTGATCTCAGATCTTCTGATCTCCACATGCATTGTCCTTTTTTGGCCTACTCAGTCAAAATAGTGAATACTGATTACCTACTATGTGCAGAGGGCTACAGATGATTGTTTTAGATCTGGAAGGTATTTTAAAGATTGTAAAGGATCTTTAAAGGACATCTTTTCCAACCCCCTCATTTTATAACTGAGGAACTGAGGTCAAGAGAGGTTGGTTAAGTGACTTTCCCAGGGTTACGCGGCTAGTGAGTGTCTTGAGTTGGGATTTGAACCCAGGTCTTCCTAATTCCAGGTCAAACACTTTATCCCATGATACCATGCTGCATGAAATGGTCACCCCCATTTTACAGAGGAGGAAACTGGAATCCAGAGAGGTTAAGGGCTTTGTACAAGATTCCAGAGAGTGAATAGTTTTTGTTGTTGTTGAGTTGTGTCCAACTCTTTATAATCCCATTTGGGGTTTTCTTGGCAAAGATACTAGAGCGGTTTGCCATTTCCTTCTCTAGTTCATTTTATAGATGAGGAAATTGAGGCAAACAGAGTTAAGTGACTTGCTCAGGGTCCCTAGCTAGTGAGTGTCTGAGGTCAAATTTGAACTCGGGTCTTCCTGACTCCAGGCCTGTGCCACTTAGCTGCCTCTTTAGTCAATAGTAGATTTGGAATCATAAAACCCAGGACCTTTGGACTCCAAATCCATGTCCTTTTCATTGTACTGTGATGTCCCAGAGTCAAAGGAATCCAGAATAGTAGCTTCCATAGATATTTTCCTATAGTTACTACAGCTCAGAAAATCAAGGGTTGTTGTGGCGATGATACATGGTCCCTAGCACAGACCTCCATGAGATCCCCAAACCAAACCAGAGCAAGTTTTAATCTCAGAGAGGAGGAATTCTCCAAGGGAGATTACTTAGTATAGGTTATGGAGTACCAGTGTCTTATTTTAAGAGGAAAATACTTCAGGGTCAGTGGGCTACAAATAAGCCAGTTACTTTGGTTAATCCAGTCCTGTTAGGGAAACTGAGTTTTGCTATTGCTGTAATTCCAAGCCCAGTTTAACTTGTTTGGTTGGGGAAGGGGTGTGTGTGTGTGTGTGTGTGTGTGTGTGTGTGTGTGTGTGTGTGAACTTCATTCTACAAGGTCCCTTTTGGTAGCATCTTGGAATTAGGCAAACCATTATTTACATGTCAAAATGAACTGAAATGTCTCTCATAATGTCAGGAGAATGATTTTCCTCCCTACTATTTAGAATCCTGAAACTTACTCCTGTATAAGGTTAACTTCTGGAGGTTAATAATACTGACTGGTGGGCCTAGGGATCATGCTGCTTAGCTGGAATATAGCATGAATCTTCACCACCTGATGGAAAAGTGAGGCCCAGCTCCTTCATGGGATGAGGATCCCCAAATTCTGATCGTTGAATGCACTAGAGAGGGCTGCCATCTTGAAAGGAAATTATTGATAGCAGATGGTGAGATGGGATCTGCCAACCTCAGGAAGGAGGATGGGGAAATGCAGATGATTGCCAAAATATAGCCCTGAAAACCAGTTCACATCTGGGAGAGCCATCACCAAAGCCCCATCAAAAGCCTTTTCAGCCTCCTTTCTGAAGCTGTGATGGCTCTGTGAGGGCTGAGATGGATCCAGAGAGGAAGAAGAGAGAAGGGAGATTGCTTTGGTCAAGGGTTGGATGAGATTGGTGTGTCTAATCATTTTTATTGGCAGCACATGTTCATGTTAATCAGATTACAGGATTATAAAATACCCACTATAGACTTTATTAGAAGACCAATCAACAGCCAGAGCAACATTACTTATGGAGCTGTGGAACATCTGCCAACATGCCAGGAAAACTCACTTAGTTCAACCTCTTTTTTTCTCTCCCCTTGGATAGGGAGGGGAATAGAATCCTTGAACAATATGAATGAAACTTTTCCAATAGACCCAAGAGCAGAGCTTTTTAGCTAGATAACCATAATCACCTTAGAAATCTCTTTCTTTGTGTCTACATATTTTTAGGTTGGTAGAGGAAATGAGAAAAACTGTTTTGTTTTGTTTTTTCTTGAACAAGTTGGGGTGGTCTGGTGGGAGTTGGGTGTAACCCCTTCTGAATTGTAAGCAAACAAATCCTGCATTAGCACAGGCCCAAAGGAACTTCCTCTCTAGCTTTTTAAAACCATGCTCCTTTCTAACAGGCTTCCTCCTTGGTTACTTAATTCCCCTGCCAACAAAGAACATTCATTCAGCAAACATTTGCTTAACTTTCACTATGTTCTACACACTTTACTAGGGGGTCAGATACAAAGATAAATAAACATGATTTCTGCCCTTTAGTACCTCATGATATATTGAGGGAGAAAAGATGTGTTTATTTTATACAGTGTTTACTATATACAGTGTGTATATATGTGTATACTATATAGAGGGGACCTGTGATCTCATCCAGATTGGCACTTCCTTTAAACATGGAGATTATAATCCATTTATTCCTGCCTATCCGGGGCATCTATTGTCTACATTTTTCTTCCCTACTTATATTTACATATCTTATATTCCTCAGCTAGATTGTAAGCTCCCTGAGGGCAAGGACTGTTCCAATTTTGTCTTTATATCCTCAGAGCCTAGTACAATGGCTGGTACATAGTAGATACTTAGTAAGTGCTTAATAAGTGGACTGCCAAAGAAGTCCACCAAACATGCTGGAATCCTTCAGGCTTTCTCTAACATTGTGTAGATACCAATGGATCATGTCCATTAATAATTACTTAACTTTTGCTCTTTGATTGGCTTGTTTTTTTTTCTGGTCAGACATTTCTCTAATGGTATCTTTTATATTACTTTTTACATCACTTCTTCTGTATAGCTCTTTGTAATGTGTGGAGCCTGCTCCTGACACTTGACCCTGGAGTTGAGGTGACCCACAAAGTCTACACCAGAGGAATGCAAGTCTGGCTGCTTCTCATCTCTTAGAAAGGCTTTGAGTACAGTCCCAGCCACAGACAGTGTTTGCTTTTGCAGTATTTGCCCTATTAAGTACAAAGAGGAGGCTCACCAAAAGGCAGTAAATTCTTTGGTCATGATAACCCATGAGGAAGCAAAGATTTGTGAAGAGAAAAACATGATACATATAGAATGGGATACATGCATAAGAGGAATACCTAATACTATGAGACAGATGGGTTGCCCAGGGAAGGTGAGATAAATGTGAAGGGCAAATGTGAACATTATGAGGCACCACCAGGGGATCTCTGGAACCATGATAGCCTGTTATATGGAAGAATTTGTTATTTGTCTTATTTGGCACAGCTCTGGGATCACAGTCTGTGATCTTTTAAGGACAGACGTTCTGTCCATCAGTTCAGATCACAACCTAGCCATGCCTCAGTATTCTGTGTCATTCTTTGCCCCTGTTCTTTTATAGACCTGACATAGAGAATCTACCCAGAGTTCTGCAGGTTTTTACATTTTATGATCTCAGTGCAGCACCCTGGCTGCCCATCAGTTTATCCTTCACTCTTGCTGAATGACAGTTAGCTCCTGAGTTGATGAGAGTGGGTTAGAAGAAATGACCACGTAAGCAAAATGCTTGCCTCACAAGGTCTAGGGTTGTAGTATTATACTTAAGGGGATGTAAAAGAAGTCAAAGCTGTGGATTCTTCCCCCAAGATTTTATAATCTAGTTAAAAAGATAAAATGTGATCATGCAACTACAACAGTTGAGGAGTTTTAACAAAGTAAATATGTCAACAAATAGAAATAGAGATAGGAACTGGAACTCCAATGTCACTGATACAGGACCAAATATCCATGTGAGGATGAGTGTAGAGCTTGAGACCTGGAGTCAGGAATACCTGAATTCCTCCAGATGAGGGAATTCTCTCTTTCAATGAAGGTCAGCCTTTTTTCTGCAATTTGTGGTTTTAGAGAGTTGCCTAGAACACTGAGAGCTTAAGTTAGTTATCCAAGGTTACACAGCCAGTGTGTGTCAGTGGGAAATGAACTAAGGGCTTCCAAAGCTTGATATACTGTGCCTATCAACAGAAGCCAATTGATAATTAGTTCATGTATTCATTCCACAGTGTCAGGCCTGAAATCAGGAAGACTTCATTTATATAAAAAGTCGTTAAATATAAGGTAGTTTAGGAGACAGGGCACTAGCAGTTGGAGGATGAGGAAAAGCTTCCTGTAGAAAATGCTGCCTGAGTTACATTTTAGAGGAAGAAGTGACTCTCTGAGGTGGAGGCAAGGAGGAAGGGCATCTCAGGAATGGAGTAAGGCTAGGGCAAAGGGTTGTGTATGAAGACAGGTTAACCATGTCACAGCATGTGAGAGAAATAGGAATGTCCACCTAGTCTGCAAAATTAGATGGAGGCCAGGGTGTATAGGGCTTCAAAAAGTCAAACTGAGGAGTTTATGTTTTATCCTAGAGCGCATACAATAAAAAGGATAGAGTGGGGGAGTCATGTGGGCAAATCTTTACTTAACTTTTTAACAAAAATTAACTTGTCAGCAGCATATAGGATGGACGGGAGTGGAGGGGGATCTGAGACAGAGAAACCAATCAGGAGGAGTCTGTTTAGCAGTAATGTAGGTAAGAGGCAGTGAGGACCTGAGCTGAGGTGGTAGCTATGTTAGTGGAGAGCAGACAGATGTAAGAGATGCTGTGAAGGCAGAAATGGTAAGCTTCGCCAGCTGATTGCATTTGTGGGGTGAGGGGAAAATGAGGAGATAATGCTGGGGTAACAAACTCAGGACAGGAGGAAAACAGTGGTGCCTTCATTGGAAATTAGGGAAGTCTGGAAAATGGAAGCATTTTAGGAGAAAGCTAATGAGTTCAGTTTTGGACATAGTAAGTTTGAGATATCCAGGAGTTAGGTAGAATCAATGAAAGTCATTGAGTGGGCAGCGAGGTAAGGCAGTGAATAGAGTACTAATCCTGGAGTCAGGAGGACCAGAGTTCAAATCTGGCCTCATATACTTGTCACTAGCTGTGTGACCCTGGGCAAGTCACTTAACCCCCATTGCCTGCAAAAAAAAAAAAAGGTCAAAGAGGGAACAAACGAACTGAGACTGGTAACAGGAGGTGGCAGGTCACATTTCAGGCAATCTGATGTGTTAGATAAGCATGCAGAGGTGTTTGGATTCTTATAGGTTTGATCAGAGGCAGAGCTCACAGCATCCTGAATCCAGCTACTCCAGGCCTTTCATTTTATAGATGAGAGAGTTGAGGAACTTTGGTGACTTGCTTTGTGTCAGAGGCAGTATTTGACCCTAAGGCCTTCGACTGCAGAGGGGCCAGTATCTTTCTCCTGTCCCATGCTGTGTCTGAGAAGGTCCTGGAATGTTAAAGCTGGAAGGAACATTAGAGATCAACTTAACCCAAACACCCCTCATTTTACAGGAAGAGAAACTGAGGCCTCCAGGATGCAGGTGACCTGCCCAAGGTCACACAATAAATTGCAGAGTCAGACAAAGGAGAAATGGGATGGATTTAGCCATCTTCACAGGTCATTGTGCTTTTTACCGGCTTTCCTGGAATAGCACTGGTGTCTTTCCAAGAGAAAACTAGCATTTTCATCCCCTCTCTTTTTTTCTTCTAGGAGTGAATTGCATCTCATTGACCGTCCAGCCTTTGGCCTGTGCCCGGACCCTCGTGAAGACGTGAAACCGTCTGCACTGGCCATCGGTGTCGTGGGTGGACGAGGAGCCCCCAGCTCCCGCCATGTCTGTGTATTCCTCTGCTGTTGAGTAGCTCCACTGGCAACTCTCAGCCTATCTCAGGGTTTCATTCTTTTTTCCTTGCCCTTCTCTTCCCTCTCCCTTTAATTTTTAATGGTTTTGGTGCCTCTGTATTTAGGACCAAGTAGGGAGCCATGGGGGATCAGCAGATGTACAAAGCTAATCACAGCATCCATGGTAATGAGAACCTTTACTACCAACAGCCGCCACACAGCACTCTCAGTGGGGGCAATGGGATCAACCACAGTTATGGGGGTACTGCTTCAGCAGGGGGTGGCGTGGAGGCTTCCCAGGCCTCTCCCCTTTCTCCCCATTTCCCCCAGGACTCTCGGGACAGCCTGGGCCTGGCGACTGGTCCCAAGAACCTCGGCTTGATGGACAACTCAAGGCAGACGGGTTGGGGGAGTCACGCTGGAGCAAACAACCACATCCAGCTGCGTGGTAGTCTCTCCAACCCAAATGTGATGTGGGGGGCATCTGCTCAGGTGGAGCCTGCTGAAGGCTACCCGTATGGCTATCCTCAGTCCAATGACATCCGGGCCCAGAAGATCACCAGCGGAGTCCTCCACAAGTTAGACTCTTTCACCCAGGTGTTTGCCAACCAGAACCTGAGGATCCAGGTCAACAACATGGCCCAGGTGCTACATAACCAGTCATCAGTGATGGATGGCACCAATGACAGTGCCCTCCGCCAGTTACTGTCTCAGAAGCCCTCCGAACCTCCGGCGGTGGCAGCACCTCCCGCCATGCCTCCCCGCTACCAGCAGATGCCCCATCAGACCCACTCTGGCTTTGCCAATGGTCCACCCAAGCCAGCTATGCAGGGCGGGCAGCACCCCTCCCCAGCCCATCTGTACTATGACTACCAACAGCAGATGGCCCAGATGCCTGCCCAGGGCAACCAGCCCATGCAGGGCCAGCAGATGCTGCCGCAGCCGATGCCGCAGATGCAGCAGGCCCACTACTACCTGCAGCAGCCACAGTCAGGACAGCAGCGGATGCCCATACCTGATATGCAGCCACAGCAACAGCAGCAGCAGCAACAGAGCAGGGCACAGCAGCTGTTGCCTCCCACGCCCCAGCGACCCTGTTCCATCCAATTACCTCATTATTATCCAACACAGCCCATGATGCCCCAGTTACAGCAGCAGCAGCAGCAACCACAAATGCAGCTCCAACCCGCCTCCTATCACAGGGACCCTGGCCCCAAATCTGTGCATGATCCCCACCAGTACACCCAGGAGCAGGGCCCCCACCCAGTCCAGCTCATCCAGCTGGGCTCCATGCCCCAGTATTTCTACCAGGACCCTCAGCCACAATACAGCCGACACTTCTACCAGCAGAGTCTCCTGCAGCAGCAGCAACAGCAGCAGCAGCATCGGGAGAATGTGCAGCAGAAGAATTACCAGAGTGACCGGCAAGCCCAGGCCATGCTGGGTTCCCATGGTGGACTGGGGCTCCCTGACCCAGCGATGGAGGAGATGAACTCAGTTGGCAGTCTGACCCATAGGCCTCTCCTGCCACAAGTGGGGATTCACCTTAACAGCAAGGGACCCCAGCACCAGCAGCTGTCTCCTGGTTCTATGTGGTCTCAGGTATCCTCATGAATCTTTAGCTTTTACTCAGGTGGGAGTGTGAATTGGGAGTAGGGGTGGAAGCAGAGAGCGTATGTTGGGGCAGGGTAGAGCTTGTGTGTGTGTGTGTGTGTGTGTGTGTCTGTCTGTCTGTCTGTGTCTGTGTGTGTCTTTGTCTAGGAGGCGCAGTGGATAGAGTGCTGTGCTTGGAATCAGGAAGACTCATCTTCATGAATTCAAATCTGGCCTCAGACACTTACCAGCTGTGTGACCCTGGGCAAGTCACTTCACTCAACCCTGTTTGATTTGGTTTCCTCATTTTAAAATGAGCTGGAGAAGGAAATGGGAAACCACTCTAGTATCTCAGCCAAGAAAACCCCAAATGGGGTCACAAAGAGTTGGACATTACTAAAACTATTGAACAGTATAACAATAGGGTCTTAGCAACTGTTTATTCCAGTCCCCTTATTTACAGATGAGGAAATAACAACAACAAATAACATTTATTTATACTTACTGTGTGCTGCACCAAGCACTTTGCAATTATTATCTCATTTGATCCTTACAACAACCTTGGGAGGTAGATGCTATTATTATTATCATGACCATTTTACAGATGAAGAAACTGAGGCAAACAGGGTTAAGTGACTTGCCCATGGCCATATAGATAGTAAGTGTCTGAGGCCACATTTGAACTCACGAAGATCTTCCTGACTCCAGGTCTAGTAATCTATCCACAGGGTCACCCAACAAATAAATGGTAAAAAAAAAATGAGATTCAAACAAAGGTGATCCTGCCTCCAAGTGCAGCAACCTATCCACTGTGCATATAGAATCACCAGATCAGTGCTCTAGAGCTGGAAGGAGCCTCAGAACCCATCTAGTCCAGTTCCCCCTTTTTATGGATGAGAAAACTGAGGCCCACATCAAAGGTAGGGCTTGAACACAGGGCTTCTTAACTCCAAAGCCAACAATCCACTATGCCTTGCTCCCTTGCTAATTAAAGCCTATAATATCTTCTAGTCACAAGCATTTTCCCATCTAAATGGTAACAAGTTCCAACCCTGCTTAGTAGCTTTAAGTGTCTGAATTAATAGCTTGAGCTGCCTGTAGGTAAAGGCAGCCTAGGGTGATTTGACCCTTGTAGAATTGAAAGACTTGTCACTTATCAGCTGAGCAACTTTGGACAGAAGCCACTTTGTCTAGCAAATCTCATTTATTCCTCTGTAAAATGAGAGAAATGGACAAGAGAGTCACTAAGATCACCTTCTGTGATTTTACATGTAATAGTGGCCTGACTTTATGGCATTGGGTGGGAAGGGAGAAAGGAGGAGGGGATGTGAGATGTCTCTGAGAAAGTTTCAGTGCCTGGAAATACTCCCTTCCCCTTCTTAGGATTACAAAAAAAAAAAATGGGGGTGGGACAGCTGGTGTCTTAAACAAAATAGTGGCCAAGCTGTTCTAGTAGCAGGAGATTGAATGACAGCTTCATCCCTGATGCTGGAATTCTATTAACTCTGGAACCTGGAAGGTTTCTGCTGAGAGTTCCCCTGTGGCAGTGCACATCCTACTGGAAAGGCTTATTATCCCTCAAGCCCTTTGTGGGGTCAACACAGTAACTTGTTAGATCACTGTAGACCTGTTGTTATCGGTGGAACTTAGAACAATATTATTTGGTGATGGAGCCTATGACCCTGGTTCTGGGTGTATGGAGGTGGGCTTGAGGTGGCCATCAAGAAGTCAGAGAGAGGAGATACCAGATGGAGAGGTGGGAGGGTGCCAAAAATAGGGGATAGACTCCCGAGCAATTTATCCTGGATCTACACCTGACCTGGGAGTGGGTTTTCTTTTTCTTTGCCTTGCTTTTTTTCCTTCAGGATCACACATCATGAGAGAAGCACTATAGTATAGTGTGGACAGTGCTGGCCCTGGAGTCAGGCAGACATAGGTTCAAATCCTGCTTCTGACACTTACTGTCTGGGTGACCTTGGGCAAGTCACTTTAACTCTCAGAGTTGGTAATACTGTAAAATGAAGGTTGGACATGATGATGATGATGGTGGTGGTGGTGGTGGTGATAGCTAACATTTATTTAGTGCTTACTTATATGCCAGACGCCATGCTAAGCACTTTGATGATAATAATAGTAATAACTAACATTTACGTACCGCTTTCTATGAGCCAGGCACTGTGCTAAGCACTTTACAGTTATTGTCTCAGTTGATCCATTAAGACTTTAAAGTCCCTTCTAGCTCTAGATCTACTCTCTGTGATTTTGTGAGCTTAAACATGAAGAGCACACAACTGCCCTTGTCTAGTTAAAAGATAGATTTAGGAGTGGGGAAAGGAATAAGTAATTTTATGTTACCTACTATGTGTCTAGGTGGCACAATGGATAGAGTGCCAGGCCTAGAGTAAGGAAGATTCATCTTCCTGAGTTCAAATCTGGCCTCAGACACTTACTAGGCGTGAGATCCTGGGCAAGTCACTTCACCCTGTTTATTTCAGTTTTCCTCATCTGTAAAATAAGCTGGAGAAAGAAATGATAAACCACTCCAGTATCTTTGCCAAGAAAACCCAAATGAGATCACAAAGAGGTGGACGTGACTGAAAAATACCTCAACACCATGTGCAACACTGTGCAAAAATATTTTTGAATAATAGTGATATCCATCATTTATGTAGTGCCTACTATATGCAAAGTACTTTATAATTATTATCTCATTTGATTCTCACAACAGCCCTGGGAGGTGGGTGCTACTGTTCTCTCCAGTTTACAGTTGGGTAAAGTGAGGCAGACAGGGGTTGAGTGTCCAGGGTTGTAGCAGCAAGCACCCCGGGCGTCCTCAGGGTTTGCCGCCAATACAGGTTCTTGGATCTGCTTTGTTAAAGGAAAGCAACTCAAAATGGGTTAACAAGCTTACTTTAATCAGTCAGACATATATCGTTTACCTTGTTCAGGAGAAAAGGTCAGCACCCTGAACCTCAAAGTATACAGGCATAATTATCAAGACAGAAACATCAAGTAGACAGATTTCCAAACTGTCCAACCATTACATCCACACCCAGTCAACATCTGGGTTTCCACATTCTGGGTTTTTCAAAGCCGGGGGACTCTCAACAACGGCTTCCCAGAATTCAGATCAAATCACAGAATACTTCTCAAAGTGAGTCCCAAAACAAAGCTACACATCAGGGCTTATATAGCCTTCTCCTGGCTCAGAGAATGTAACAACCTTATTGACTCACTGGCCAATCAAGAAGTATCTACTGAAAAACAAGCCTCACACCCCAGGCTTCAGGTGCACATTAGCCTAGGGGCAGGGAAGATCTTTAAAATTTACATTCTTATTACATTGTATCTACTGAAAACCAGGCCTCCCACCCCAGGCTTCAGGTGCACATTAGCCTAGGGGCAGGGGAGATCTTGAAAATTTACATTCTTATTACAAGGGTCACTCCTCTAGTGAGTGTGTGAGGCTAGATTTGAACTCAGGTTTTCCCTAACTCCAGATCCAACATTCTGTCTGTTGCACCTCAAATTTTTCTCAGTATATTTTGGGACCAAAAGAATTTGTGGCAAGCTTCTCAGTTTAATGTCAAATTTACTGTTTTCTTAAATAGAGGTGGGGAGATGGTTGAGGCTTGGAGTGGGGTATCAGTCTCTTTAGTGAATAGTGTTTTATTTTTACATAGAGAATGCCCCAAGGGTAAGGGCAGTGGTATTCAAATTAGGAAGTTTGGAACTAGAAACTGTGGGAAGAGGTTTAGGGAGAATATAGACAGGGCGAATGTGTACTTCCTAAAAGGGAGGTGCAGTCTTAGTCTGGAAAGAGTGCTCTGTAAGCTTCTGCTTCCTTGGTGCTCTGCTTCCCCTCCCTTTATAAACATGCATTCATATTCTCTCTTTCTCTGTCTCTCCTTTCCATCCCTCCCCCTTTATCCTTTTTCTCCCTCTTCTTTCTCTGTTCTGCTCTCCTCACAACCAAGATGCACCTCTCTGATGGCCGGGCACAGCCACTGTCTCCTGATCCAAGGTAAGGTGAATGCTCAGAATTCCATCCTGGAAACCATATTAGACACTTGAGGAGAGAGGTAGGGGAGAGGCCTGGGGCGTCACAGATGATCTGTTTCTTAAATGACAGCTTCATAAGGATGTTTTAGAAAAGTTCAATCATAATAATAGCAGCTTCTCTTCACATAGTTCTTTGTGGTTTATATAGATTCTTTCATTTGATCCTTAAAGCAGTATGTCCCACTATTCTCATTTTATAGATGAGTAAAGAGGGTCAGAGAAATTTAAATGTCTTGGCTGAGGTCACATAGCTAGTAAGTTCTCTGAGGCAAGATCCAAACCCACATTTTCCTAACTCTACAAGTTAGCTAGTCATGAATCAGGAAACATTCACTGAACACCTGTTAATGTGTTAGCTACAGTGAGACATACAAAAGGAGAAGAAGACATTATTTCTCCCTAGAAATAGCTTACAGTCTGCCTTGGGAGAAAATACATGGACAGAAAGATTAAAGCCTAGCACAGTAGAGAGTGAAGTGTTAAAATATATGTTATAGGTAAAACTGCCAAAGGAATTAGAGAAAGGAAATTCTGCTATAGTCCAGAGACCTCGTCGGGAACCAGTTAGGACTGGAGCTATTCCCTGAAGACCAGGTTGAGAAAACCTAAATGGCAGAGCTCTGGAATTAATAGTGATATTTCATTTCAACCCCTGTCAAAATTTATATAATTCCCACATGAACAGAACCCTTCTGTGCTAGAGATCTACTTTCTGTAAAATTGGATATTATTACTTGGGAGGTAGGGGTTAGGGATAAAATGAAGCAGTCTGATTGAAAGCTAAAAAAGGGGCAAAGTATTCTTAAATTAGTCCCTGTCTTACCTTCCCTATACAGTGTGCCTGTGTGTTCTCTCTGTCCTTACCCTTTCTCCATCTGCTCTCTGGGCAGTGCTCAGCCCACAGGGGGATTTGGGGAACAACTCGATGCTAAGAACAAGTTGACATGTTCCATCTGCTTCAAGGAGTTCAAGAGTCTGCCTGCCCTAAATGGCCATATGAGGTCTCATGGGGGCATGCGAGCCTCCCCCAGCTTCAAGCAGGTAAGGGACAGATGGAGGGGAAGGGAGGGGAGGGGTCAGAGGTGGCAATGCACGCTTTGGCACTGTCCCTTCCAGGCTGATGTGCGCTGCTTCCCGTGCTTGGCTGCCATTCAAATTGAGTGTTGCGTCTCTGAGAATTCCACTTCTCCCCGGGGAGGGGAGGAAGCAGCTCAAGACCCCCAAAGCCTTTGGGTGTCAGACCTTAGGATTGGCAGGGAATACTGACTGGTCTTTCAAATGTGACTCCCAAACGAACTAACAGTGTTATTTATGTTATTGTAATAATAGACCAGAGAAATCCAAGTATGAGGCACACTGTGCCCCTATCAGATTGGAGAACCCTTGAAGGCAGAGGCTGTCTTTCTTTTTCATATGCTTCGTACCATACCTGGCACATAGTAGACAGTTAATAAAAGATTTCTGCCTGGAACATAGTAGGCACTTAATAAAATGTTTATGCCTAGCACATAATAGGCACTTAATAAAATGTTTCTTGAATTCTTGAAATGAAGTTTAAGACCAGATTCATTTAAGGCATTAAAAAAAATCATCATGATAACAGTAAAAACTGATTTAGCCCATGTTCTCTCAACCAGAATGCTGTTCACCAGTGTGTTTCTACATCTATATTACAGGAATGAGGGAGATCTGTAATGAGGACCCTGGGGTACTCCAAGGTCTGGAAGTGCTTTCTGGTAGTTTGAAAACAAATTAGATTCTATTCAGTCCCTTGTAGGTTTTAAAGCTTGTGTATATTTTGTATGGATTCTTATTAAAACAGGTGATAGTAAGTAATATTGTGTGTGTGATATAATATATATATACATATATATATATATATATATATATATATATATATACACACACACATTCTCTGGCTCTCTAAGCAAGATATTTGACGATGGAGCACACCACATTTCTTAACTACACCATTTAAAATAGTATTTGCTGATTTCCTTTGCCTTTACTGGGCATCTGTGACTTGGGAGTTTTTCTTGCTTTTCTTCCTGTTATTTCATTTTCTCCTCCCAATTCCCTGTGTGGTAATAGAAGCAAAGATTACTCTTCTCTTATAGACTTATATATTACTCTTAATCTTATAGATTAGGAAACTCAATCTCAGAGAAATTAAGGGAAGGCCTATAGAAGCTAACATCCTGAAACTTTGAAAAGGAAAGAGAAATGTATTCCCTGGTGAGAGCCATTTGGGGACCAGGGATCAAAGGCTTTAATTGTCTGTGTAGGAGGAAGGAGAGAAGGTTCTGCAGCTCCAGCCACCTCTGCCACCCCAGCAGCCGCAGCCTCCGCTGCCACCACCACCGCCGCCGCTGCCGCCCCAGTCGCAGCTCCCTCCTGAGGTGGAAAACCCCCTTCCTATCGTCATGCCCGTGTCTGTCCCTGTCAAGCTTCTCTCGCCTGAGCCCAGCTCACAGGTCATCACCAACAACATCACTGCTGCCAGAGACAAGCCGGCCAGCTCAATGTCGGACGACGAGATGCCCGTTCTCGTGAGGATGACCCTCTCTCCCCCGAATTCACCCAAAGTGGCTACCCCCTGTGCACCCTCTGTGAGTTGCTGCTCTCTCTCCCACCCTTATTGCAAGGGTGAAAATATCTTTGCTTTCTTGGAGAGTGGGTGACAGCTTTCCCAAAGAAGGTGCACTGGCCTGTTACTTAATACTATGGACCCGCAGGAATGTCTCACCATTCCTGAGCAGAAGGAAATCGTCAGTCTTGTGCCCTTCACTAAGTCTGTTGTAGCCCTCAGAACTTAATAATCAACCTGGGGGAAGAAATCTAGCTGAATAACAACAGGCTTATTGCTGGCATCCCTGGTAATATCTCCAGAGCCACCTGTCTCTCGGGAGACCCATGTCTTCAATGTCTTGAACATCTCCATAAAGCAAAGATCTTTGTTTTTCTGCTTGCTTCTGTTGTGAATTTTTCTTGCTTTCTCTCTCTATTTCTCTTTCCTATAATCCATGTGCTTGTCTATCTGTCTGTCTGTTGGCAGCTCCACCCATGCAGCTTAGCTCCAGAGGGAAGAGGGTGCTTCTTCCTGTATCTGATTTTAAAGATGCCCCAAGAGCTTACCTATATCACATAGCCCTCAACTCCCAAACATCCCTCATCTGAACAAGGTGTCTGTGAATGTCCTTAGAAGCGATTGCTAGAGTGAATGGCTGTTGAGGAGAATAAGGGTTATGGCTGGGCAGGGGTAGACAGTCATAAGAGAAGATAGTGAAGAGACCCAGAAAAATTCTTTTGCTATAGGCAAAGTCTATAGGCACAAGAGAAATACAGACCAATGAGATCCTCAGTCAGTGTAAGTATTCATTTAAAATACTAGGAGATCTGTGGGTTGTCAAGGTTGAAGGGAGACATCTTACTATATAAGAGGAATCCCTGTCTCTCTCATGCACATGTATTAGAGGGGATGGGGGACCTTCAGGTTTAGATAGGTCTGTAATCTTTGTGTCTATCTCCATCCACTAATGCTACTAGTAGGACAGACAAGGAAGAAAAAGATCAAATGAGATAACATATATACATAGTGCTTTGCAAACCTTGAAGCACAGTATAAATGCTGTCTATTATAATTGATATGATGGTGCCCCCTCTACTCTTGCTCTGCCCCTCTCCCCCTCCCTGCCTTTTCTCCTCTTCCTTTCCTTTTCTCCCCCTTTCTCTTTCTCTCTCCCTCTCCCTCATTCTCTCCCCAAGTACTCTTTGCCTTTGGGGATTTATAGCTATAGCTAATATTAGGTAACATTTATTCAGCTCTTTAGACAGTTAAGTGGTACAGTGGTAGAGTGCCAGGCCTGAAGTCAGGAAGACTCATCTTCCTGAGATCAGATCCGACCTCAGACATTTCCTAGCTAGATGACCCTGGTCAAGCCATTTAACCCTGTTTGCCTCTGTTTCCTTATCTGTAAAATGAGCCGGAGAAGGAAATGGCAAATCATTCCAGTATCTTTGCCAAAAAATCTCCAAATGGGGTCATGAAGAGTCAGATACAACTGAAAAAGGACTGAAAAACAATATAGGTCTTGGGGGAGCTAGGGGGCACAGTGAATAGAGCACCCTCCCTGGAGTCAGGAGGACCTCAGTTCAAATGCGGTCTCAGACACTTAACACTTACTAGCCGTGTGACCTTGGGCAAGTCACTTAACCCCAATTACCCTGCCTTCCCCCCTTAAAAAAAAAAAAGAAATAATTAACATTGGGAAAGCCCTGCCTTCCCCCTGTAATATAATGCCAAGGAAAGGCAACTTCCCAAGGTTCAGAATACCAGCATAGGTGCTCTCCATTTTATTCAGTGACCAACCAAGAACAGAGAAGATCAAAACATGACATCATTCCAAATACAGCATTTACTAAATGTGATTAAATAATCTCCAAGGACTACCCCACCCCAGGACCTTCCAATCATTCAATCAATTACAAAGTCTCTGTTCTAAATACTTCTCCACCCCTAGGCTATACCTTAATTAAGTCCACCACAAAGCCCCTCTTCTCAAATGGAGATTAGTTTCCAAACATAAGGTCAAAAGTTCCCCACCCCTGGATCACAATTGAATCTACCCCAGAGTTACATCAAGTTTAAACACAGCACTTAATACCCAAATGGAGGTCTTTTCTTCATCTTGACACAAGGCAAGTTCTCAGTAATCTTAGTTCCTGGGGAGACAAGGCTTAGCAAGGCCATAAGATACATTGCCAATCCCTTCATGAATTCATCCTCTGTCTGTAGAACAGTCCTAGAACCCCTGAACACATTAGCAAAGCCCTCTCCCAGGATTTCTGTAAACATACAACAAGAAAATCCTTCTTCAGGGCTTCTGAACCAACAGAAGGGCTCCCAGACCCCTGCAACAACAGCACTGTCCTTCACCAGTGGACAGTATTCACTCTGTCTGCAGGACAGTCTCCAGACCCCTGCAACAACAGCACTGTCCTTCACCAGTGGACAGTATTCACTCTCTGTCTGCAGGACAGTCTTAGGGCTTCTTAGCGAACAGCCAGGTTCCAGGACTTCTTCAACAAAAGGACTGTCTTTCACCAGTGGAAAAATCTGGCAAAAGAACATCAAAACAGACAGACAAAGTACCAGCAAAACAGCCATGTCTCCTCAGTCCTTGGCAGCTCAGGGGGCAGGTCTCAAAAGTCCAGGGCAATTCAAAGCGGCCACCAGCAATTCTCTTAGTCTCTCTCTCTCTCCACGAGGTGCTGCTTCCAAAAAGATCTTCCGCCTCTCTCTTGTGTCTCCAAATCTACGTCACCAGCTCCTCCCAGTTCAGGACTTTCTTTTCACATCAACAAGTCCATCCCACAGGTGGGATTAACAAACTCTGGGTTTTAACACAATCAGTTTGAAAACCAAGCCAATACAGGGGAATCTTTAATTGCCATTACTATCACACCCCCCACCAAAAAAAAAAAAAATAAATGCCAGTTGGCAATATAGGTCTTTCAGGTTTACAAAGGGCTTTACATATATTATGTAAAGGAACTATATATGGATTCTTTATTATTTCCATTTTCCAGATGAAGAAGCTTGGGCTCAGAGCAGTTAAGTGAATTGCATATAGCTACTAAGTCTGACATGGGCACCAAACCCAGTCCTTCCTGACACAAGGTCTGGTACTCCCTCTGGACATCAACATCTTCCTCAAGATTCAGCTCTCCCCTCAAGGACTTTCCATTCCAATGGAGTTAATTGTAACTGCTTTAGTATCACAGAATATTAGCACTCATGAGGCCTCACAGATCAGTTGGTCCGGGCCCCCTTATTTTGTAAAGGACGAGCTTGGTGTGGCAATATGGTATGACTCAAATTTACAGATTAAGCATGTAGCAAGGCACTCACTACCTGCTGTGACCCTCGGCAAGTCACTTAACCTCTGTTTGCCTTAATCCACTGGAGAAGGAAATGGCAAACCACTCCAGTATCCTTGCCAAGACACCCCCAAGGGTGTAGCAAAACCCCCAGTATAAGAGACACACCTAATGAAGAGGCAGAAAAGTCATGAAAGACTGAGAATTAAAAATAAGAATCATGATGCAGATTAGCCGTTGAAGGTTGAAAATCTTGAGTCCTGTGGGGTAGGAGAAAGCAAAGGTATGTAAGAAGGATGAACTTAGCTAGATGGAGTTAATCAAGAACATTTTCCTAGAACCCATAAGAATGATGGTACAGTTGAGATAGCACTTACTCTTAAGTCAGAAGCTGGCTTCAAATCTTGCCTGTGTAAATTTGGGATGTCACGTGGGCCTCAGTTTCCTTATCTGTAAAATGGAATGTTTGGATTAGATCATCTCTGAAATTCCTCCAGCCCTTTTGCTATGGTCTTGTGATTTTAGCACAGTTTAGGAGTTAGGAGAGAAGGATTCTTGTGTGTGTGGGGAAAGGGCCAGTGCTAGAAGCTTATATGTGGGAGCAAATAATTATCTGCAGGGAAATGTGATGTAGTGGAAGGCCTTCTGGATTGGGAGTCATAGAACCTCCAGTTCAGTTCCTGTGACTGCTAGGTGGGTGACCTTGAAGAAGTCACTTCTCTTTTATCTTCAGTTGACTCAAATGCAAAATGCAAGATTAGTATTAAATGGTCTCCAAAGTCCCTTCTATTTCTAAATCTATGATTTATGAGTCGATATTCTATAAAGTGAAGGGGTGGTACCATGTGAGGCCCTAAATCTTAATGACTCAATG
>NW_027187316.1:10004886-10062794 GCF_028583685.1 Petaurus breviceps papuanus
CTCCTAGATTGCGTTAGCTGTATCCTAGCCTGAGATCTTGGAGGCAATAAGGTGGCTCAGATAGAGTGCAGGGCCTGGAGTCAGAAAGACCTGAGTTCAAATTTGACCTCAGACACTCACTAGCTACTGTGACCCTGGGGAAGTCACTTAACCTCTGTTTGTCTTAATACACTGGAGAAGGAAATGGCAAACTACTCCAGTATCCTTGCCAAGAAACTCCCATATGGGGTCACAAAGAATCAGAAGTAACAAAATGACCAAACAAGTGTAAGATCTTACAGGAATGCAAGTGACTGGCAGAGAAGGGAGGAAAGCATTGCATCTAGGGGCAGAGATGTAGAAGTGTGATGTGGGGCGTACTCAGAACTGACTTCTGAGAAATCTCAGAGATTGCATATTTTAATGGCAGCTCAGAAAGGAGGACTTTCACATACTCATACAACTTGGAAGCAGAAAAGCTTGAAATTGAACCCAAATCTTCTGACTCCCATGTCTCTTTCTACTACTATCTTCCATCCAGACTGGAGGAAAGGCAGGGATTTGGGAAAAGCTGGGTAGATTAGGCAGGATACAAAAGAAGTCAGACATGAAATTTAAAAGTAAAGAGAGCTGTTTCTCCTTCCCTTCTGCCCCACCTGACCCTGAACTGGGGAAAGAAAAATCATGGAAAGTGGAGGCTGAACAGTGTAAGAAAGGATGCCCTTAAAGCTAATGTTCAGAGCCAGTCTTTTAACCATTAGAATTGGGACAAGGGGCCTTGCTTCTCCTCCCTAGGTCATTTCTTTGCTGGGGATAAAGAGCAAAGATCAGAGAACAAACAGAAAGGGACTAAACTCTTCAGCCACTGTGTATCCAGCCTGGGAGGGATCTCAGAGCATATCTAGTCCAATGACATTTTATAGAAGGGAAACTGAGCCAGGGGAAGGGAAGTGACCAGACTAAAGTCATACAAGTCAGTAACAGGACTTCCAGACCAGTGGTCTTTCCATTGTCTCATACTGCCTGCCCCAACTCAGTCATGAAGACCTTCAACAGTGATCATGTGGGCTTTGACTCAAGAATGGCCTAGGAAAGGGGTAGCTAGGTGGCTCAGTGATAGAACTACCACCCTTGGGGTCAGGAGGACCCCAGTTCAGATATGGCTTCGGAGCTTACTAGCTGTGTGACCCCTGGGCAAGTCACCTAGGAGGTGTGTATGCAAATGACCTAGGAGTCTCTTGTACTGATGCCCTTGCAGGCTTTCCTAAATGCAGTGAGTGGCCTCCTGATTTTTTTCTTGCTCCATAGATAATGGAAAAGAGCGGATAATCTCTAAGCCATTTCTGTTTTCTTTGGGCATGCCGTGCATTTACATAATACATATCTCTATATCTGTCTGTCTCTCTGTGTGGCATATTCCCTTTCCTTATTATACTTGGCCTCAGGCTGATAAAGTAACGAAACTAGGACTGCCTAAAGGAAGCCCACTTATACATCAGAATTGTCCCCGGATGTTTCTGCAGGGCAGGGGTTGTTATTTTGACCTTCTTTGAACCTATATCCCCACTCCCTAGCATCTGGTCTGGCACATAGCAGGTGTTTAAAAATAAAGACTAATTGATTGTTGAGTCACCAAGTAGAAGTGATGGGGGTAGCAAGGGTTGCAGAGACCATTGTTAGATAGCCACACCTAAGCATCCCACTTCATCCTGCGGGGGATCCTGGAGCCCAGGAAGGTACCAAAGGAGGAAACAACTTTGGTGAGGTAGGGACTCTCTGACTCTCTCTTTCTCTCTCTTTTGCTCTCTCCTTTTCTCTTTTTCTCTCTTTCTCTCATTCTCCCTCCCCCTCCCTCCTCATTACACACACACACACACACACTCACTCTCCTCTCTCTCTCTCTCTCTCTCTCTCTCTCTCTCTCTCTCTCCTTTGGGTACATTCATTTAACCTATCTTTATTTTTCTCCTCTGGGGAAATTGATGGAGAATTCCGGGAGACTTTGCAGCTGGATTCTACTCAGCAGATGGGAATGTAGTGATAAGAATCAAAGAATTTGAATTTATAACCCTTCTCTCACCCACTGCTCCTGCTATTCCACCCCCTTTTCTTGCTTTCTCTCTCTCTTTCCTAACTTTTCATACTTTACCCAAACCTGGTATCCCCTCTTTGGCCAAGCCTGAAAGGCTTATTCTTGGGGTGCAGCTTTCTAACCCATGGGATGAGTGGTGAATGGAGCATGAGGGGAATGGGGGTGGGACAAAAAGGAGATGACATGTCCCCTTCACACTAGTGGAAACAGTGTGCATGAGCTGGAGAATTCATCCAAGTAATAAATATTTGAAATGAACTCACCTTGCCTTTTAGGAAATTCCCAGAAAACATCAGCCAGGCATGGCCAGAGCTGAAGAACACTTTAAGCCCACCCAGGATAAGAAGAAATATCGCCACCGTCCAGAACCACTCTTCATCCCCCCTCCCTCCTTTAACCTGAACACCAACTCTTATTCAGCTGCCACCTTGTATCAGAGCCAGCTGCGATCTCCCCGCATCCTTGGGGACCACCTCCTGGACCCCACTCATGAGCTGCCTCCTTATACACCCCCACCTATGCTGAGCCCTGTCCGCCAGGGTTCTGGCCTCTTCAGCAATGTCATCAGCACCTCCTCCCATGGCGGCCCCCACCCACAGCTGCCGCTCACTCCGCTGACACCCACACCCAGAGTGCTCCTCTGCCGTTCCAGTAAGTCTCAGCTTTGAATTCCTTGTAATATCTGGGTAGTTATCAGTCCTTGATACTGCCCATCTCTGTTGGTGCTGGGTGCCATGTGAAGAGTTTCATACATACTTCTAGGGGCATATAGACTTAAATAAAGACATAACGACCTGAAAAAATCATTCATTAGGATGTGACAGTATAATGAATCCTCTAACAGTCTTAATAATTGTATGCATCAGCTGAGAAAGTACATCCCACAGTGGTATTAAAGTGGAACCATGAGAATCTTGTGGCCAGGAAAGCTTGAGTTCAGACAAACTTCCTACAGTTTCATGAGATATTTGACTGATACAGCAGAGATGGGCTGGGAGGATACCTTTCCTGATGGTGGTGATTTTCTGGACTTATTTATTATTCCTTCAATGTGGGGCGACTCTTCTAGCTTTCATCTCTGCTGTAATTTACTGACTTAGCTGCCTGGGCCACTAAGAGGTTAAGTGTCTTGCCCAGCTGGGGTCAACAAGCCAGCATGTCTGAATAGCAGAACTTGAGACACAGTCTTACTCACTTCTAGGCCTGTGAGTGACCCACTTGCTTCTCTACTTTGTCTACAGATGGGGAAAATATTCAAGGTTGCTAAAATAATGGAAATGCTGTTTTAAGTTTCTTGGCCAAGGAGGTAGATAGACCTGCCTATTTCTTTATCCCCTTCCTTAATGACCTCTGTCTTGTATTTCAGACAGCATTGATGGTGGCAACTCAGCACTCACACCAGGCCTTGGGGAACAGGCATTGGACATTGAACCGTAAGCAAAACTTGTTTATTTAGTTTTTAAAAAACAACAACCTTTTGTACAATAGTAACCTTGGGCCTGGATTTTCAAAAGGGAATGAAGTCACTAGTGCAAAAGGAGAATTTGAAAAGTGCTGCTGTCCATCTTGTATCAGAAAGGGTACAAGAGAGTCTGACTTTGGTGCTAAAGGGGAAGGGTGGGTGCATAGGTAGGCAAGACTGCAAGATTCCTTTGATCAGTCCAGTTATCGAATACTAATATTTCAGGCTTTTTAAAAAGCCCATTTGTTTAATGCAAGCATAAAATGATTTCTTCAGAGTCCTTGGTTATTTCATTCCAGAACTCAAATGTGCTTCTGCTTCCTTCCTTCCTTCCTTCCTTCCTTCCTTCCTTCCTTCCTTCCTTCCTTCCTCCCTCCCTCCCTCCCTCTCTTCCTTCCTTCCTTTCTTCTTGCTCTCCCTTTCCATCTCCCTCTCTTCTCTTAACCTTTGCAGATTTTGCCCAATTCTGGTGTCTCCCCCTTGGCCAAGCCAAAAGGCCATGCTTTGAATCCAAAAGAGCCAATATACTGCTACCTCTGTCTCTATCCATCCATCCATATAACTAGCTAGCTATCTATATTTTTTTTTTCTAAAAACATATCACAATCCTTTGTCAAATATATCATTTAATCCCAGGTACGCTAAAACCACAGCATTTCTAGTCTGGTAACACTTTTAGAAAAACCAATGAAGTTAGTTTCCTGTAGCTTATTCAGGAATCCATCCATACCAACTTCAAATAGTCCCTTTTTTGCTTTTTTAAGTGCTCACAAACCATCTATTTTATGATTGTGTTCAAGGATTTCCCTGGGTATTGAATTCAAGCTCATTGGTTTACAGTTTCTGGAATTTACTTTTCTTCCAAAGGCTTAGCATTTGTCTGTCTGCAGTTTTCTGGAACCACTGTTCTTCATGATTCCTTGACAGTTTTCAGCAGTGACATCCCATCACCAAGTTATTTCATTCCCCTGAGACTCGGGCCTAGAAAGTCAAACTTATTTGAAACAGCTAGATTTTGTTCTCTCTCTCTGTCTGTCTCTCTCTGTTTCTGTCTTCTGTCTCTGTCTCTGTCTCTGTCTCTCTCTCTCTGTGTCTCTCTCCGACACTGTCTTTCTAGGTCTCTGTCTCTCTCTTTTTCTGTTTCTGTTTTTCTCTGTCTTTCTCCCTTCCTCCATCCCTGCTCCCCCCCCCCCCCACATGTTTACCTCCTCCTTCATATTTGGCTTCAATTGTCTTTAAACAGTGGAGGGGAAGGGAAGGGAAGGGGTGTGTGTGTGTGTGTGTGTGTGTGTAGTTTTGCCCTTCCCAGTTTTAAGACCATCCTCTTCAATAGAAAAAGATAGAAACAAAAATAGTTCAGTAGTTCTGCTTTTTCTCTTGTCATCAGTTAATGTTACACCATCTGCCCAGTGCAGTCATTCTGGTCCTTCCTTGTTCTTTTCCTAGTGAACATATCTTTTTTTAAAAAAACACACAGCTTATTTTCTCTACTGCAACCCCAAAGCTCCATTTATTCTGAAATTTGTTTTTTGGTAGATGTCTGACCCTCTTTTGCATTTATCTTTAATTTGGTGTCCCTCTACCCACCTTTTTTACATATCTCTTTAAGATTTCGGCTCACTGGAGAGAGTTCTTTCTACAGTCTCAACATACAGGCCTCTCTAAATGTCTTCCCTTTTTATTCCTTATCTGGGTTACTTATGGTTGGATTGCTGAAATTTTTTTTTTGAGTGCTTCCTTTTTTTCAAATCATTCTAGAGTTGAGATAAATATGCTTTCCTATGCCCCCAAATTACTTATTAACTGTCCTGAATCCTAGATTAATAAAGTCATTTTTTTCCTTATGGTTCTGGGTATAGTAAATAGTAAATATGTTTAGAGTCAGGAAGGCCTGAGTTCATATCCAGCTTCAGATACTTAGTGGCTGTTTGACTTAAGGCAAGTCACTTAATCTCTGACTGCCACAAAGCAGGCATGAATGGAAAGATTTATTTAAGCATTTGATGATGAAGTATCTTCCATAGTCTACATCTGACCAGGTGATCTCTAGTATATTCGTTCCTACAACAATGCCATTTCTGTTTCTCTCTCATACAATTCTCCAAATGTTCTCTGCCATACTTCCCTACTTTGCTTTGTGAATTAAACATGTGTAAATTCTTCTTGTCTAATAGTTATACATTTCAAAACTTGAAGCTCAGTCACATAGTTATCTTTCATTTTTTCATTTATCAAATGGGCAAAATTATACCTCTCTGCTGACCTTCCAGGGTTATATGAAAGCTCATATGAGATAATGTTTGTAAAAAATACCTTTAGACATACAAATTACCATGTATATGTAAGATATTATTCTTGGCTTGAAACCAGGTTGTTTGAGGCTTCTTGGAACATAAAGTTTAGGGTTAGAAGGGATTTCAGACATCATCAAATCCAACCCCTCGTTTTCTTGATTTTCCATTTTTCTGAGGCAGGGAATACTTGCTCAAGGCAACTCATTTTTTTTTAAAGCAATTGGGGTTAAGTAACTTGCTCAAGGTTACACGGCCAGGTGTTTCTGGGTGGGTGCTAAGTGTCTGAGCCCGGATTCGATCCCCAGGTCTTCTCAACACTGGAGCCGGTGCTCTTACTCACTGTGCTACCTGGCCGCCCCAGGAAAGATTATTTCTAAAGCCCTTACTATATGTCGGTTGGGATGTATGGGGTATTCAGGGAGGACTAGCACCTCTAATGTGAGGGTTTCCTGTGCTTTTATCTTTCACCCAATTCTCACCTGTGGCTGTTAGGAACAGTGGGTACGCCAGGATAAAACTGTTTTGGTAGATGGGCTAAACCAGGTTAAGGGTAACCAACATACAAGCAAACAATATAATTCCTGATCTCAAGGAGCTTATATTCTAGTAGGCAGAAAGAACACATAAAAGGTGGCTGCCATTTGGGATGGGGTGGAGCTTCATGGTTTGGAATGTAGGTAATATGGTTTGGAGCTAGTGGCTAGTACATGAGGTGGAAGCTTGGTTCTGGGCAACATAAGAGGAAAGCTCACCAATCAGAGCGTAGGAGCTCTGATTTCAGGAGCAAAGTTTGAAGTTCTGCTGGTAAGAAGGTGATGATAATGGCCAGATTGTAGGTGGCTTGCTTTGGAGGTCATGGCCTAGAAGTGACTATATCAAGCTAGAAGAATCATACAGGATCCTGAAGACCTCAAGTTACCACCATCTTCCTGACATGCTACCCCCAGATTAATACTTCTTCCAGCATACCCACTCAATTAGAGTCATCCCAACTCTGAGGCCAGTGCTCTTACTCGCTGTGCTACCTGGCTGCCCCACAAGGCAACTCATTTAGTAAGGTTTAATAGTAAGTAGCAACTTACTACTGGTAGTAATAGCAAATAGTAGGCCCTCTTACTCCAAGTCCAGTCCTCTGTGCTCTGCCACTGTCCCCCTATCACTTTTAATCAATTGTTTGAACTTTATGTATACTTAGAGAAGATCTTAGGAAAAGCATTGTTGTCTTTGTGTATTTGGATGTATTGCATTTGCAAGCAGAGTAGACTCGTTTTGTCCCAGAGGACAGGAAATTACAGAGAACTAAAATTTCAATTTAATGTAAAGAAAATATCCCTGCTGATTTAAATTTGTCCTCAAGTGGGTTGGCTGCCCCTTCAAGTAGTGAGTTCTCCATCACTATAGGTTTCAGGTAGAAGCTAGATGACCCAATAAAGTCTGCAAGCATTTATTAAGTGCTTACTCTGTGGCAGGCACTGTGCAGTAAAATACAAGCCAAAAGAAAAGCAGTCCCTATTTTCAAAGAGCTCACAGTTTGTGGGGTGGGAGAATTTGTTGTTGTTCGGTTGTTTTTCAGTCATGTCTGGTTCTTCGTGACCCTATTTGGGGTTTTCTTTGCAAAGATACTAGAGTAGTTTGCCATTTCCTTCTCCAGCTCATTTTACAGATGAGGAAACTAAGGAAGACAGGGTTAAGTGACTTGTCCACACTCACCTAGCAACTAAGTATCTGAGATGAGATTGAACTCAGGAAGATGAGTCTTCTTGACTCCAGGCCTGACATTCTCTGTGGGAAGCAACCCATAAAAGGGAGCTGAAAAGCGGGCAAGAGAAGGTACCCACTCAGGGGTCTGGAGGAAAATCAGAGTCAGAAGTGTTGGGTTGGGAGACAAGTGGAGGAGTGCGTGTAGGACTATTCTGCGCACTTCCTAAAAATCACTAGAGGTTCTGGGACTAGCTCACCAAAAGCATGGGGTCACCTTCTAGGATGGGAGGACTGCTGGGGCGTGAAGAAGACCACTGCTTAACAGTGTTGCATAGGATAGGACTTGCTTTAAGGAATGAGCTAGACCCCATCACCTCTGAAGTTCCTCTAGCTCCAAGATTCTGTCTCTAAGATTCTTAATATTCCACGTTTCTCCCTATGAAATATTAAGCCCACCTTATGTCCTTCTCCCCTGCAGTGTACTCTTAAAAGTGCCAGTCATAGTTTCTTTTCTCTTCTTAGTTCTGTTCATTTTGAAGATGTTCCAAGTTGCTCTGAATTAGTCAGGACTCCCCTTTACTGCCTTAAGTGGAACCTTGTTCGAAACTTCTCATCTCTCTTCACTTAGAAAGGCCTTTCCCTGTCCCAGGGCATGTTGCATATCTGGAATTGGGGGAGGGTCCATGCTATAAGGAAATGCCTCCTGAGTTCTTTCAGCATGAGGGACAAATGTTCTGCTCTCTTAGTTTCTGACAAGCTGCCCTTTGTAGGCCCATCGTAACCAGACTCTTATTTTTCCTTCTTGTCCTTAAAGACGCATCAACATTGGTGTGAGATTCCAAGCAGAGATCCCTGACCTCCAGGATGTGTCTTCCCTGAGCAAGGACACACACAAGGCCACACTGGTGTGGAAGCCCTGGCCAGAGCTGGAAAACCAAGAGTTCCAGAAGAGAGGTATTGGAATGTGGGAAAGATTGGTTAGGAAATGCTCAAATGCCCGACTCAGTCCCTTTTCCTAGTACCTTCATGTGGTCCAAAGATGCCCAGTCAATCCTGTTATCCCCAGTTTTCTGACAGGTCTCTGATGCCTCTGCTTCTTTGTTGCAGTGGAGAATCTGCTGAATCTGTGTTGTTCAAGTGCATTGCCAGGGGGAGGGACAAATTCTGAATTTGCCTTGCACTCTCTCTTTGAGGCCAAAGGTGATGTTATGGTAAGTATAGGGAGTTTCATGGTTAACATTCCTGGGGGGAGGAAGGGAACATTTTTCTGAATTTACAGTGCTAATTGAAACACACACACACATCTGTTTGAGTGATTAATACTGATATCCTAGAAGCCTGACATTTCTGCTTCAGTAAATGGCAATGAATGCTGAAGAGTAGGTAGAGAATGAATGAATCGGGCTTCTGTTTACACTTTGGATTCTCAAGGTTTGTCAACATTTGTCCCTTGGGAAACGAATGTGTTTGAATTTCACCTTAGGGAATCAGGGTACCACTAATAGAAGCTGAAGGACTTAAATAATTAGTTCTCCCCAAAATAGGTATGTATATATAGAGCCAGACAGTCTGTGACCTTGCTACGACTTCATCCAAAGTTTGGTCTTCTTTCAAATACCTGTAGCTCTGTAGTTAAATATTTGACATCTGATGGTTTGTTTCCCTTCCTTTGCCTTAGCACCCCCTTGGATACCATCAGAATCATTCCTTAATGCCAGATAGGGGAGGTATTTTAACCCACTGAGTAGTAGATTGAACTTCGAGTTGGGTACTTAAGCTTGAAGTGTTACCACTAACTCAGTCAAGTCACTGAATGTCTTTGGGCCTCAGATTTCCCTCAGTGTACTGTTTGTATCATACACTGGCCAAGGGTAGGTGGATTAGGTGGTGCTAACTTCATTTCTGGCCTTCCATTTCTACAAATATGAAAATGAATGTCATACAATTTCAGAGGACTCATGATGAAAAATGCTATCCATTTCTAGAGAAAGAACTGATGCACTCTGAGTATGGATTGAAATGTTGTTTTTCATTTTCTTTATTTTCTTGGTTTCTTGTATGTGTTTTCTTTTTTTGCATGATTCACATGAGTAGTTGATATCCTATTGCTTGACTTCTCAAGGGGTGGGGGAAGAATAAGAGGTAGAGAGAGAATTGGGAGCTCAGAATTTTAAAGAATTAATGATAAAAATTTTTTTAATGTAGTTGGAAAATATATATATATTTGTTTTTTGGAAGGGTAAGGGCAAGGCATTCGGGGCTAAGCGACTTGCCCAGGATCACACGGCTAGTAAGTGTTAAGTGTCTGAGGCTGGATTTGAACTCAAGTCCTCCTTATTCCAGGGCTTGTGCTCTATTCACTGTGCCACCTAGCATCCCCATAACTGGAAAATGTTTAACAAAATAGATAAAAATACTTTAAAAAAAGAAAGAAAATGAGGGTCATAATGATCAGTCCTGAACTATCTCATGATACAGTGACGATATTTACTCATGTGGCCACTCATTTTAGCAATGTAGATCATATGCTATCCTCAGGAGTCAGGTTAATGGTCCCCAAATAGTTTTCATTTAATGGGGTTAGCCTCTTAACTGGGCTTATTCTTGGAGCACAAACAGGGCTTGGTACTGGGTGTGAACTCTAAGCATTTTCTGCCTGGCAAGCCCAGCTGGAGATTGTCAGTAGTCTCTGTGGTAATTTGTCAGAGGGTTCAGAACCCAGTGTCTGCCTCTGGAGCCATAGTGAGGAGAGTATGATAGTGTTTCTATGTTTTTTTTTTATTTGGTGGTAGTAGGGAGATGAGGGAATGGGGTGGGGTGTGGGCATGTGACTTCATCAGTGTTAGGAGAGCCCCTTTGCCCACCACTTCCACTGACTTGAAAAGAAATCTCCTGGCCCCAAAGCCAACTCTCTACCCACTGTATCACTCTCAGTATCTCTTAACACTGTGCATATGTTCTTTAATTTTCAACCAGTGGCAGCATTAACATTATTATTATTTCAAATCAAAGATCAGTGAGGACAAATGAGGTCACAGATTTAAAAGGCTTTGAACTAGGTGCCTTACAAGGAAGGTGGGCTCTAAGCCCAATATAACCAATATTGTCAATTATGATCTATTGTATAAAACATAAACTAGGATAGGGGACTGCACCTGTGATTTCATTAATGGGGAACTCTCTTCAGCAATGCAGGGTGTCTCCTTTATATTGAATAAAGTTGCCTGTAGCACTGAGAGCTAAGTTTAATTGCCTAGAGTCATATAGCCAATATATGTCAGAGGTGTGAGATATATGATAGTTATAGTAAAACATTTTTTTCCTTTTAACAAAACATTTCCCCCCTCTTCTACTTCCCCTCCACCTCATTGCAAAAAAAAAAAGAATAAAAAGAAAGAAAAAGACTAGAAAAAAAACCCGCGCAACAGTTAAGCAAAACAAATTCCCACGTTGACCACGTCTGAAAAATCTGTCTCATTTTGCACCTTGATTCTGTCGCTTCTCTGTGTGAGATGGGTAGCACATGTCATCCTTGTTCCTCTGAATTAATGTTTGACCATATCCTTGATTCGAATTCTCAAGTCTTTACAGTATTGTTTATTGTATAAAATGTTCTTCTGGCATTACCCACTTCTCTTTGCAGTATGATATTACTGTCCCTGGTTTTCCTCTTAGTAAAGAACCATCTCAGGATGGTCCTGGATTCTGATGTGGGTGGCATAATGAAAGAAAATCTCATCCTTCATCTTCTATCTCCCTTTTTCTCCCCACCTCCCCTGATGTTCCCTTGGGATGGGCTTGCTTCTTTCTCCTTTAGGTGTAAGACTCTCCACTTGGCCCAGGATACAAGTGATTAATGCTTCTTCTTTTCTTTCCCATGGGTTTGTAGGCTGCTTTGGAAATGCTCCTGCTGAAGAAACCCATCAGATTTAAATGTCATCCTTTAGCAAATTACCACTATGCTGGTAGGTTCCCAGTTTTCCCCATCTCCTCTCATTGTTTTTTGAGGGAATGAGGGAGAGGGGATTTTTTCTTTTATTTTTTTGAACTGCTTTTGATAATGTTGTATTATTTAATGGTTATTATTTATTTTAAGGCCCTTCCAGGCACCTAGCAAAAGCTGGTGCTTTCATCTACTCAGCTGGTGACTATCTTTATACTCCTGAACTCATTGATGGTGTGATTGTCAGGTTGCTTTTTGTTGTTATTTCGTTGTTTCAGTTGTGTCTAATTCTTTGTGACCCCATTTGGGGTTTTCTTGACAAAGATATTGGAGTGGTTTGCCATTTCCTTCTCTGGCTTATTTTATAGATGAGGAGACTGAGGCAAACAGAGTTGAATGATTTGCTCAGGGTTACATAGGTAGTAAGTGTCTGCCACTAGATTTGAACTCAGGTCTTCCTGACTCCAAGCCTGGAGTCAGACCACTGCACCACCTAGCTGCCTTGTCATGTTGTTAAGGGGCTGCTATTAGGTTAATGTGTAAAGAAGGTGGGTACCTTGTGTTTAGGGGTCACCTGGGAAGAAGTCAAAGAGGTAATGTGGGTGGTTTCTCATTTTGTTTTCATGATAGACCTGTGGTAAAGCATATAAGAGAGAGTTTTGCAAACCTTAAAGTGCTATATATATATGCTAGATGCAGTGAAGATGATGGTGATGATGATGACAGCAGCATGGTAAGTGGGACATTAGGGCAGCTAGATGGGACAGTGGATAGTGCTGGGCCTGGAATTAGGAAGACTTATCTTTGTGAGTTTCAAATCTAGCCTCAGACACTTCTTAGCTGTGTGATCCTGAGCAAGTCACTTAATCTTGTTTCCCTCAGTTTCCTCATCTGTAAAATGAGTTGGAGAAAGAAATGGCAAACCACTCCAGGATCTTTGCCAAGAAAACCCCAAATGAGGGTCACAAAGAGTTGGACATAACTGAACAACAGCAACAAAAGAGGGGCACATGGTATCATGGGTAGAGTGTTCAGTCAGGAGATAGGAAGGCTTGACTTGAAATCTGGTTGCAGATAATCTTCCTAATATTGTAAACTTATTTAGGACAAGATCTTTATGTCTTTAGCACCTAGAATAACACAGAGTATTAGCAGAAAATTCGTCTCTTAAGTCAAGAAGACCTGAGTTCAAGTCTGAGCTTTGACACACTTCCTGGGTAAGTCACTGAAGATCTCAGTGACCCTGATAATGCCCTAAAACTGTGAGTTGCAGGTGCATTGCCAGTGAAAATGGGGAGTGGTTCTTATGGGGAGTTCCCTATCCCAATCAAATCAAATAGAGGCATAAGAGGTCCCACTATCATCTTCAACTCTTCTGTCTCCTGGATAACTCTGATAGAAATGATGTGATTAACAGTGTCCTTCATTTTTTGTTTTTAGGGGGAGTAAGGAACTTTTGAAGTTAAATGAAGTTAGGATCAGGTGACATAGTGGAAAAAGTACTGGTCCTTGAGTCAGGAAGACCACAGTTCAAATCCAGATTCAGATACTCACTGGCTGTGACCTCTAGGCAAGTCGCTTAATCTCTGACTGCCTCAGTTTCTTCAGCTGTCAAATGGGGATAATAATAGCACCTACTGCCCAGGGTTGTTGTGAGGATCAAATGAGAAAAGGCACTTAACACAGTGCGTAGCACATAGCAGGCATTTAGTAAATGCTTATTCCTTTTCCTTCCTTCGCTTCTCCATGGTTAAAATATTAATTGCCTAGCAGTCAGTCTGGTCAGTTAGATCCCCATAACTCCCCAGGATTTCCTTCATGAACTTACAGAAATTTAAAGTAGTTAGAAACAAAGAATAGAAAAAACAGATACTTCTCTGGTTATGACATACAGTTGAATGGGCAGTCCATCAAGTTACTATATCAGTATATGTTCCTCAGATAGGTATTTCTAGTGGACATTGTACTGGGCCCAATGGGAGGTCAAGAATGGACCATATGGTGTTTGGGACATTGTACAGCCGCAGCAGGGGCCCCAGACTGTTCACTACCACAACCCCCCTCCCATCATTTCCACATCTGTCTTCTAGCAGTGCTACTATGTGCCTTTTCTATCCTATCACAGAATACCACAATCTTGGAAACATCACAGTTTGTAGGTGGTGTGAGACAAACATCTATGGAATACTCAGTCATAAAGCATATCAGTTTTATTCATCAAAGGAAATGAAGAAAATAAAATGTAACTAAACTAATTTTTTTTTAATGAACAACCAAATTTTACCAAAAAAAAAAAATCCAGTCTCAAAAAAGAGAGGCATAGGGGTGGCTAGGTGGCACTGTGAATAAAGCACCAGCTTGAGTCCAAATCCTGCCTCAGACACTTAACACTTACTAGCCATGTGACCTTGGGCAAGTCACTTAACCCTAGTTGCCCTCCAAAAAGCAAAGAGAGAGAGAGAGAGAGAGAGAGAGACATAATAGCATTTTTTTTCTGGAAACATATGGATAGACCTGGGCGCACACAGCATGACTGTGGAACATTCCTATGGTATGGAGAACTCCTGGTGATGAATCTCCTTCTACCAGGACAGAGCAGTACCTGCCCTGCATCTGATTGGTTAATTGACTTGTCCAGCCTGTATATGTCAGATAGGAGATGTGAATCTGGGTCTTTTGACTCCCAACCTCTCTCTGTATCTAGTACACCATGTAACCTCTCAAATGATAACAATAGATGACATTTTAATGGTCCTTTATGGTAGGCAAAGTGTTTTACATGTGTTCCCTGTTGCCTCTTTAATTTGCTTTTTAGGTGAGTAATTACAGTAATATTCACCTACTAATCACTTCCAGAAAGCATGGGACTGGGTGAGGGCCAAGCAGCCAGATTTGTGGTGATGATGGAAGGAGCAGGGACAGGATGAGGAAGAGACTCATTTAATCTTGACTCAGAGACCATATAAAAGTGACTTAGATGCTGAAAGATGATCTTTTCATATATTGTGGCCATCCAAATGTTTTCCTTCCTGATGTCTTCCTGGAAAATGGATAGGGGGTTGAGTTATGGCTCCAGATGAGGCTGTAGAAATGATTTAGCACTTCTATAATTCCCTGACTTTACTCGTTCAGTGTTTTGTTTTGTTTTTAGCAGCAATGACATATGTTCAGTGTCTTAGAGTATATCTGAGTGCTCATTTCCAAGCTCTGCTCAGAGGCTGTGTGGGTCTGGCGTTGTTGCTACTCTCCTCTCCCCTAAAACAAGGGCATTTGGACTCGGGATCGTTGGAGTGATATCAGTGCTGCCAAATTACATTGGTTGGTTGCTGAGACTTGGGATTCTTTCTGTACATGCAGAATTTGGGAGATGATCTGGTTTCTCTGTCTTTCATTGTTCTCATCTGTTTGGAATCTTTTCCAACATGGAGTTTCTAAGGAGAGGGAATGGAGGACTGAGGGAGAAATAGGGAGCAGTAAAGGGCTGAATCCTAAGGTACAAGTCTCCCTGAAAGGAGTCCTTTTACCATTCCCAACTAGTCCTCACTGATGTTAGCATCATGTCACTAAGAGAACCTTGAAACCCCCTCCAAGAGCCTAAGTAAAGCATGTCTTGTCTCAGGCTGTCAGCACATTTTCTAAGATATATCTTCTGAGAATAAGACTAAAGAAGGCTGGTTTTAGTTCAAGAGAAGATGGAGAAAAGTATAAAGAATGCTTCCCCTTACTTCTCCTTAGTTCTGAGAGAGGTAGCTAATGGTGCAGTGACTGTACGTGGAATCAGAATGACCCGAATTAAAATTCATCCTAGGACATTTACTAGCTGTATGATCTTGGGCAAGTCACTGCCATCTGCCTCAGTTTCCTTATCTGTACAATGGGGATACTATTTGCATCTTCTTTCCAGAGTAGCTGTTAGGATAAAATAATATTTGTACAATATTTTTGCAGACCTTAAAACAAATACTATTGTTATTCACAGGCTAAAGGTAAAAAACAGAGGCAGCATAGTACAGTAGGGGCAACTAGGTGGCACAGTGGATAGAATGCTAGGCTTGGAGTCACAAAGACTCATCTTCCTGAATTTAAATCTGACCTCAGACACTTACTAGCTGTGTGACCTGGACAAGTCACTTAACCCTGTTTTCCTTGATTTCCTCATCTATAAAATGACCTAGAGAAGGAAATGGCAAACCACTTCAGTATCTTTGCCAAGAAAACCCCAAATGGGGTCACAAAGGGTTGGACAGGACTGAAAAAACAACTGAACAACAAAATAGACAGTAGAAAAAAACATCACCTCTGGTATCAGAGGACTTGTCTCCTTCTCTGATGCTTACTGTGTCTCCAGGGGAAGTTACTTAATCATACCCTGCCTTCGTTTCCTCATTTGTAAAATGAAATGGCAGGACTAGATGGCTTCTGGGAGGGTCTCTTCCATCTCTAGATATATGATACTATGATTTTCCACCCATGGAATACCAGAGAACCAGAACAGGCCAGGAATGGTACTACAATTCAAAGGACCTCTTCCAAACTAAGGTTAACCTGTTAATTTTAACTTGGCCCATGTGATGAGATGTTGACTGTGTGATGCATGAGACCTTTTCATTTCCTCAAAGGGACACAGGGTTCAGCCCCCTCAACAAAGCTTCTGAGCTGCCCATTAATATTACAGATGGAAAGAGTGTGTTACTCAAGGTATGAGGTCAGTTCTGCTGACCTCCTTCACCCCAGGGTAGAAATCATGGCTTCTACCTGTGGAGGACCCTGAAAGGCAGTGAAAGTGGCAGCTTCTTTTTAGTGGGTGGAGCCTAGTTTTAGAAATTTGTAGTTCACCTTCTTTCTGTTGGTTCATATGGTAGTAATTATTGGGTAGTGAGAGATGGGTGTGTAGGAGTGATAGGAATGACCCATATGCGGTTGTATTTGGAATTGCAGCATCTTTAGGTTTTCAGTTGAATGGGTCAGCCTTACAGATGGCTCTGTGAGTGGGAAGGAGGGCAAGAAACAGCTCTCTTCTTCTCCAGGAATATTGCAACACAGCCTACTCTCAGCTCATACTGTACACTGAACACTCAGTCTACAACACTGGTGTGCTCCCTTGCATGTGTGCATGTACATGTGCGTGTGTGTGTGTGTGTGTGTGTGTGTGTGTGTGTGTGTACAAAGCAGTGGACTGCAAAAGATTAAAAGAAATCACCCAGTGTCCCAGGAAAAAGATTTCCCCTTCCCCCTCTGCGACCTCTCTCAGTTTAATACACCCAGAAAGAACATTTATACAGCATCCTACAGACAGGTGAATGCAGTGCAAATGAGAGAACCTCACAGCACATAGAATGCTGCCAGGTTTGAGCCAGAGGCCTTGGTTCATGTCCTGGCTCTGTCACTCACCACCTTTGTGACTTAAGGCAAATTACTTAACCTCCATGACCTCAGTTTCCTCATTTGTAAAATGATGGTGGGGCAAGTTATACTCAATCAGTGCTATCAAGCGCAAATAGAAATGGATGTTTTGGGGCCTGCATATTGATTTAGAAAACCACATATTAATATCATCTATGTCGTATTGCATTTTTACTTATTTTGTTAAACATTTTCCAGTAATATTTTATTCTGGTTCCTGTGACACTCATGAATGCCTTGAGTTTGTATTAGATGATGTCTGAAACAGTTCTTCCAAGCTCCAAACCTATGAAACTGTGCAAGCAGCTTTATAGGATATATATATATATGTATGTATGTATATTTTGTATAATAGGATAGATAACTCTGCAATATATGCAGTATCCTATGCAGCTTTATATGATATACAATAAGATACATGTGTATCTTATATAATAGGATAGATTACTGTAGAATGTATACAATATCCTATACCAAGTAGTTGCTCAGTAATAATTTGTAAAATGAATAGTCTGGCTCTACCCTTTGCTGAAAAGGTAGTTTTTGGAGTACCTTTAGCTTAAACCACCCACACCTTCTCCAAATAAAACAGCTCCTACATAAAGAATTTTTTTTCATTTAAATTTTTAAATGAAATTTCTTTAATTAATATTTATTTTCTATTCTTTTTACACCCCCACCCATAAAGTAAAGAAAAAGAAAACCCTTTAATCTGTCTAGTCAAGGAAGCAAAAGCAAATTCCTAAACTGGCTATGTCCAGAAACACGGGGTTGCTTCTTCACACAAGAGTTCATCACCTCTCTTTTAGGAGGCGGGCAGAATTAGTCATAATTGGCAAAAATAACTCCTCTGTTCAAAGCCCCACAGCGGGTCTCCTTCACCCCTCTCCCCTGGCATCTCTTTCTTCCCATGGGCCAGGATTTCTGTATATCTTCCCTGAAATCAGCCACATCTCAGGAATCTGTTTCTCTGACAACCAGAACTCAAAACATTTCCCCTCTTGATGCTGTTCCAGAAGCAGCTTCCCCTAGTTAATTAGCCTCTTTCTAATTAGCTCTAATCAGCTTATTAGGGCCCCCTGCTGATAACAGCCCAATAGCCAGGAATCCCAAGATAGCACAAATGACTCCTGTGGGCACTCTAGCAAATTAACCCTTTGCTCTTTTTAATTGGTTGGCACTTAGGAAATGGGGAGTTTATTAGGCATTGAGATTAAATGCACTGGGGAAGGAGAATTTCAAGCCAGCCTTAAACCCTGTATATTTTTAATAGAAGTTCTTTTAAAGTCTGAGAGATTCCCCAGAAGACCTAGATTAACAATTGCTTACCTAGAACAGGGAAGAAATCTCCATCAGACAGAGGAAAGAGCTCAGAACACCAGCCTTCCTTTTGGTTTTGGACTAAAGACAGATCTGGAGAGTAGAGAGGAGGGGATGGATTAGGAGCCCCAAGGGGGCAAAGGCAATAATACTAATAGCTCCCATTCATACAGCACTCTCCTCACAAAGGCTGTGAAGTAGCTACCTCAAGGATCCTCATCTCCAGAGGAAACTGAGAGACTTGGGAGAGGGGAAATTACATGCATTTCAGTGAAAAGTCAGAGGATTTGGCTTCCACTCCTGCCTCTTATCCTGTCTTGCTTTGTAAACTTGGGCAAATCATTTAATTTCTCTGGGCCTCAGTTTCCCCTACTATAAAATGAGGAGTTGGACTAGATGACCTCAGAGATCCCTTTTAGTTCTGGATCTGTAATCCAGTGAAAATCATGCCAAGCTTCCTTCAGGATCTATGAATTCAAAATTATTTTCATAATATTAAATTATTTGCCTATTAAAATACTCCTCCCTTTTCAAACTAGCTGTCTGTATGAGGCTGCATTTTCCTCATGTACTTAAGCCAAAACAAGATATCATAACAGATTGAATGCAGAAGCATATAGGAGAATTTAGCTGTCTTCTATAAGTCTCTATTAAAAAGAATTACAAAAACATGCAAAACAATTCTATTCTCACTATAGCCCTTTTTTTTGGTAAAAGTTACTTTTCATAAAAATGTTATTTATGTTAACATATATGGATTTGTTATTGTTATTTTAAATGAATTAATACATATTTTAAAAATTTTATCAATTTCCTTTCTTACGCAGTGAATCTCAGTGGATATAACCTTTTAAACAAAAGTTTGAGAACCACTGCCATAGCAGACTGCCATCTTGGAAAATTAATTCATCCAATCAGGAGTAGGAGTACTCAGAATCTCCTGAACACATGCCCAGATGTTCCTACTTTCTCCCTTTTAGTTACCCTGTTCTCCCCACCTGGGGTGACCTCCTTTTATATACATATATATGTATAATTATTATTATTTGCTTAAGTCCTACCCTTTCTTTAAACCCCTGCTCTGCCTCCTCCCCTGACCACATCTACTCCTTAGGGATTAATCTTTTCCTCTGACATCCTGACAAACTCCTTTCCTGTATCCTGCATTTCTTAGTCTGTACCACCATATGTTGTTCAGTTGTTTCAGTTGTGTCTGGCTTTTCATGACCCCATTTGGGGGATTTCCTGACAAAGCTACTAGAGTGGTTTGCCATTTCCTTCTCCAGCTCATTTGACAGATGGGGAAACTGAGGCAAAGAGGGTTAAGTGACTTGCCCAGGATCACCCAGCTAGTAACTGTCTGAGGTCAGATTTGAACTCAAGTCTTCCGCACTCTTGGTCCCAGGGGTTTATCCACTGAGCTCCCTAGTTGTCCCGACATATAATGCTATTTTTTTTTTAGAACAGGGGTTCTTAACCTGGCACCTGCGAACTTTTTTCTTTTAAATATTTTGATAACTATTTCAATATCACCAGTTTCTTTTGAAATCCTATATGTTTTATTTTATACATTTAAGAACTTTTTTTCTGAGAAGGGATCCATAAATTTCATCAAGACTGCCAAGGGTGGGGGGTTGTCTCTAACACAAAAATGGTTAAGAACTCCTCCTTTAAAATAATAATAATAATAATAATAATAACCCACATTTTTTGAGGTGCTTTGTTAGTTACAAAACATTTTCCTTGGACCATAAGCAGTATCATACAATATTCCTGTCAGGTATGATTTATTTGGTATAAGAAATTCCCTCATACAAATGCAGAGAGTTGGTTGCCTGGTTAAGTGAGTTGCCCAGGGCATTCAGCTAGTACTCATCAGAGACCCAACTTTCCAACTAGGAGACCAGTGGATTGAGAACTCTCCGCTCCCAGATGTTCCTTCTCTTCCATTGACATTATTTATATAAAATACACATCTTATTCAGAACGTTGTCACTGATTATAAGATGCTCATCATTTCTTCCCTCCCAGGTTGGCTAGTTTTCACATCATGTTTCTGAAAGAAGGAATTTTGAAGCTTCTTTCAAATTCATCTTAGTCATGTGTATCCCACATGTATGTGTCTTTGCATTCCCCATAACACCCAGCCATGCATGCCATAGGCTCTCAGTGGGTCCCTGTTGAAGATATCTGTGGGATTCACAATGCCCATTTGTCACTTCACTAACCTCAGGAGTAGAGAGAGATGCTGAACCCCTGCAGAAGGAGTGTGTTACTGCAGAAGGAGGGCTAGTAACGATAATAAAAGCTAGCATTTACTTATATGATGCCTACTATGTGCCAGGTGCTGTGCTGACCACTGCACATTTATTATCTCACTTGATCTTCACAACAACCCTGGGAAGTAGGTACTGTTATTATTCTCATTTTACAGTTGGAGAAACTGAGGCAGACTGAGATTAAATGGCTTGCCTAGGATCACGCTACTAGGAAGGGCCTGAGGCCAGATTTGAATGATAATAATGACTGTAATAATGATTGTTATTGTTCAGGCATTTAGTAATGTCCCTGTGAACCATACTGTCCATGGGGTTTTCATGGCAAAGATACTGGAAAAAAGATACTGGAAATGACTTTGCCATTTCCTTCTCCAGTGGATTAAGACAGACAAAGGTTAAATGACTTGACCAGGGTCACATAGTAAGTGTCTGAGGCCAGATTTCAACTGAGGTCTTTCTGTCTCCAGCCCTACTGTTCTATCCCCTGGGTGGGGAACTTTGGCCTCCAGGCCACATATGACCCTCTAGATCCTCAAGTGCAGTCCTTTGACTAAATCCAAACTTCACAGAACAAATCCCATTAATTAAAAGGATTTTTTCTGTAAAACTTGGCCTTGGTCAAAAGGCTGTAAGAAAGCCCCTGACAGTAAGAAAGCCCCTCCTTTTCAAGAGCAGGAGGAATGCAATGACATTCCTAGGATCATTTAGAGGGATGGACTTTCTTATTGTTAACTTGGCTTTTTGACAGAGAAAGGAATATTACATTTGATATTAACAATATTCCTGTCAGGTGCTATGCTAAGCATTTTATTCATTATTATTTCCTTTAATCCTCACAACAATCCTGGGAGGTAAGGGTTATTATTATCCTCATTTTATAAATGAGGAAACTGAGGCGAGCAGAGCTGAATCCAGGATCGCACAGCTAGGGAGTATCTGAGGCCGGCTTTGAACTCAGGTTTTCCTGAGACCCTGTGCCCTGCCCAGTTGGTTCAGAAATAATTCTCAGATTGCACTATCTATGTGACCTTGGACAGATTATCCAACCTCTAGGTTTCTGTGTCTGTAAAATATGCTTGTTGGAACAGATGATGACTCTGTGGTCCTGGCCCCTGTGGCCATTTTGTGTTTAAGCCATTTTATTTGGATCCTTCCTTCAAAGTCCAACTGTAGGTGCACCTCTTCCAGTGAAAGCCTTCCTGAACTAACCTCAGCAATCTTTGCCTCTGACTCTGCATTCTTGAAGCCCTGGTGTATCCACTCTGTGTTATACGATCTTGCCTCTGCTTGTGTGCTCTCCTGGTATTATTCTTAATGTTCATCGGTCAGTCAATCAACTAGCATTTATTAAGCGCCTACTATGGCAAAATCCGAGGTGCTGTGTTGAGTGCTGGCGATACAGAGAAAGGCAAAAGCCAGCCCCCCTACTGTCACAGAACTTACCGACCGATAGGGGAGGCAGCATGAAAACTGCCACGTGCGGAGCAGATAGGTTACGGAGAAAGAGGATCAAAAAGACTTTTTGTAGAAGATGGAATTACAGCTGTATGTATATACGTGTGTGTGTGTGTGTGAAATGAGAAGGGAGAGTATTTCAGGCACGGGAACAGCCAGTAAAAATGCCCAGGGTCCAGTTTCCTTTTCGAGGAAGGGCAAGAAGACAAGTATCACTGGGCTACTACAGAGGCCATGGAGAGAGGGGAGTAAGATATGACAAGACCAGAAGGTAGGAAGGGGCCAGGTTATGAAGGACTTTAAAAATCCAACAGAGGATTTTAAATCTGACCCTGGAGATAATAGGGAGCCATTGGAATTGACAATCAGACATGCATTTTAGAAAGATCATCTTGACATCTGAGTGGCAGATGGAGTGGATGGGGCTAGACTTGAGGCAGGGAGACCAACCAACAAGCTATTACAGGATTCCAGGAGTGATGTAGGTGATGAGGGCTGGACTAGGGTGGCATTGTCAAAGGGAACATAGTTACAAAGGTAAAGTCAATAAACCTTTATTATTAAGCACCTACAGTGTGTCTGGCACTGTGCTAAATGTTGATACTAATATGAAACAAAAAGCCCCTGCCTTCAAGGAACATCCAATCTAATGGGAGAAGGCAACATACAAAAGGAAGCTAAAAAGCTAGGGTGGTAAAATTACCCAACTCATGGGGCATGATGGAAGAAGTCAGTCGGAGAAGTCCCAAAGTGGTAAATCCAGGTAAGAAATAAGGAGAGATGTCTGAGCCAAGCTCTCTCCTTACATGGAGGTTGGGCTTGATGCCCCTTGCCCTCCAAACAGAGGGGCAGGGGGTAGTGGAGTACTAAGGCTGATATTGCAGAATGATGACATCCCAATAATAAGCTTCCTGGGACGTGGGAGAGAAATCCCACTTCTTAGGTGAGAAATGAGAAAAATGACAGGATTTGACAGCTGATCAGGTATTTAGGGTAAAAAAGAGCAACAAATTGAGAATGAAACCTCGGTTTGAAACCCCGATGACTGGGAGCATAGTGGTGCCTTTGATGGTAATAGGAAAGTTTGGAAGGAGGGAGGGTTTGTTTGGGGAGAAAGATAATGAGTTCAGTTTTGTACCTGTTGAGTTTCACATCTACGCTACACTGTTGGGGATGGGAGCCTGGAGGTCAGGAGAGAGGTTGGGAAATATTTAGAAATGGAAAGATATCTGTGAATCATCTGCATAGAGATGATAATTAAATATAAGGACAATTTGAGAAGGGAGGAAAGTGAAGCCAGAGTGGGATTGATCCCCTGAGAGAGCCCCAACAAATTGAGGTCATGGTGAGGACAAAGTCGATGGCATGATGGGAAGTTATGGTCTGATAGAGAAATTTCCACATTCTTGATCAAGAAAGTGAAACCCTTGTGGATGATGGTGACATTTAGGGTGTGACTGACCATTCATGAAGGGAATTTGTAGTTGAGGTTAATGAACCAGAAGAAGTCATTTGAGGGAACATCAACATATATAGGGAATTTTTCTAGTAAAAGATTTGGGGTTGTAGGGGAAAGGAAGACTTAGCTCCTCGAGAAAGGAGTGAAAAAGAATGCCCCAGGAGGGACAGTAGGTAACTCCCACCAGGGTCTAGGCAGTAAGATCAATTTGAGTGGGGACAACCTTGAAGGAGAGGCGCTTTCATGGAAGACTTAGTAGCTAAGCTGGACCTGGAAGGATGGAAAAAATTTGAGGAAGTGTAGATTTGAGTGAGGGAGGGAAGATGATGATTCATTTCAGGTGTTGGGGAAAGACTGGCATATTTTATGCTATTCTGTGATGTACCTGGCTGAGCGTGAATAACTTCCCTGTTAATTTTGCAGGCCTCTCTAGCATTTCTTTGACCCTCCCTTTCACTTTCATGGTGTTCAAACCCGAATGAGTGAAGAGAAACCCTCAGCCCTGCTTTTGGGAAGTCATGTCTGTCTATTACCTCTTTCCTTTCTGGGCAGGATGATTCATAGCATGGGAGACCTGTTCCCATATTGTATTCCTCTCAGTAAGATGTAAACTACTTAAGGGCAACAACTGGTTTTTTTTTCCCTTATAGTCTCAGTACCTGGCACACAGTAGGTGTTTTAATAAATGTTTCTTAGATAGGATTTAGATAGGTACTATGCTCATCAATGTGAGATGAGCTATGAGCAGATATGTTTGAGAAACTATTGATGTGCTCACTGAGTCCTAATGAAGGAAACAGAATTTAGCCTGAGAAATGGCTCTCCTGAGCTCCTTTTATTCCCTTGGCTCCTGCCCATTTGGCCTCAGCTTGTCCCAGTGAAGGTGTATAGAATCCTGGAGTCTTATCGAAGACATTGCACATTTTGAGGGTTGAAGAAGTTACTTTCCTTATCAAGGGGAAGAAATAAACCTGGGATGCTTTACAGAGATGACCTGGAAACCCTGATGTTTTTGGAAGCAAATCCTCACACAGCTGTGGAAGGAAGCAAGGGCAGTGGATGAGGCTGGACTATCTAGACAATGATCTTGGGGTTAATGGAAAGGAGGGGAGCAGGTTGCCTTTTAGTAGAAACATCTCTGATCACAGAATCAGAAGACTGTGCTCACAGGAGGTAGCATAGTATAGTGGGATAAGAACTGACTCAGTCAAAGGTGCTGGGTTTAGATCCCACCTCTGACATTTCCTACTTCCAAAGTAAGTCACTTAATATCAGTGGTTCTCAATTTCCTCATCTGTTAAATGAAAGGAATGAACTAGATGACCTCTGAGGTCTCTTGTAGCTTAAGTTTTTCCTTACTCCGACATATATTATGTGACCGTGAACCAGTCATTTGACGTCTTGTGACTAAGTTTCCTCTTTATAAAATGGAGATGATATTTACATTATTGACTTTATAGTTTTTTTTTTTTTGAGGAGAACACTTTGTAAATCTTAAATCAAAGTTTTTATTTGACTACAATATGTCACTGTGGTATATTGGATATAGAATTGACATCATGTTTAGGACAGGAATATCCTGGGTTCAAGTCCAGCTTTCGACACATACTGACTGTGGGATCCTGGACAGATCACTTAAAGTCTCAGTATCTCAGTTAACTCTCTAAGACTACAAGTTGGTGAATGGTTGCCAATCCACATTGGTAAAACAATTTTTTTTAACTGGTAGCTCTCTTATGAAATCAAAAATTTATTCTCCCCCATTCCCCAAGGTAACCTTGTAATTTAGCATACATTTATTAAGCACCTACTATGTGCAAAGCATTTAAGGTACAAAACCATAAATGTGAAGCCTGAATTCTACTGGAGAGACACAATATGTACTCAAGGAAAATCAAGGAGGGAGATGGTACTAGGGACGCACAGATAGCTTCATTGGAGGAGTTGGCCTCCGTCCTCCAGTAACCATCCCACTGTGACTTCATGCTCTCTTGCCAACAAGCCTCTGTGTGCCAGAAGATATTTAGTCCATCTGAACTTCATCCAATTCATCCATGAGGCGTTGACACTTTCCAGGTACGACAGCCGCCTGGGCAGGCTCCTTTTGATGGCTTCACTCATCAGTGTATTGAGAGCAAGATGCTTGTTGAACTCACTGAGAAGAGGTCGTGATCTTTTACCTTTGCCAAGAACATTGGAAGAGAGCTTTTAAAAAACTGCCAGTATCCAGTGGGGAATATTAATGGCCTCTATAAAGGAGAGTGATTTTTTATTTTTATTCTTTTTTCCCCCATCCATAAGCAAAGAAAAACCCAGGGGGTTTGTGGCTACTTGAAACAGCTTCTCTGGGGCTTGGCAGGGCAGTTAGGTGTAAACTGGTTAACATTTATCAAGGGATTAAGGGATTCTATCCCCTCTGCTGGCTGGCAAATGCTATATTTTATTGTTGGCGTTTTGAATTCACACGTCTGTTAGCGGACATTCTGAGAGACTTTAGCAGCCAGGCTGCCCACGATGAGGATAATGTAGGATTTTAGTTGCCAGTATGACCAGGACACAAACACAATCGTGATAACTAACCTTGAAGACTGGAAAGCTTGAGAAATGTGGAGATGGCAGAACTGTGGAAGTTGAGACAACCTTTAATGTAGCCTGTGTCTGCATGAGTTCTGGCCCTAGAACCTTTGCTTATCTTTTGCAAACTCACTTTTTCCTTCTGACTTGTTGAAAGTAAACAGCTAACTCACTGGCATTTATTTTTAAGCCCTATTATGTGTCAGGCGCTGGGAGTACAAAGACAAAAAGGAATATCTCTACCTTCACAGAGTCAACAATCAATTGAAGTCAACAAAGATATACAAGTATATATAAAAATAAATTTAGGTTAACTTTTGGCAGGAAAGGCTGTAGTAACTGGGGAAATTGGGAAAGGTTTTATATAGAAGGTGGCATTTGAGCAGATCTGAGAGAAATAAGGGACTATAAGAGGTAGAGATAAAGAGAGAGGTGTTGCAGGCAGACGTGGGGATGGAAGAGTAAATGTTATTTACCTGTGAGGAACAGCAGGAAGCCAGCATGACTTGATTCCTGAGCTCTGAAAGGAAAGTCATTTTTAAGAAAACTAGAAAGGTAGTTTGGTGTCAGGTTGTTAATGGCTTTACATGCTAAAGAAGAGTTTATAGTCTATCTTAAAGACTACAGGGTACACCATTGGAGTTTACTGAATTAAGAGAGGTGACATGTTAAGACTTAGGGTTTTTTTTTTCTGCAGGTGAGGATGGAAAGGGAAGACTGAATCTCCCTATGTACCTTAGCCAGGAAGTTCAGTAGTCACTTATAGACATGTTGTTATTGGGTCAGTCATGTCTGACTCTTTGTGACTTCATTTGGGGTTTTCTTGACAAAGATACTAGAGTGGTTTGCCATTTTCTTCTCCACTCCTTTAACAGATGAAAGAACTGAGGCAAACAGGGTTAAGTGACTTGGCCAGGGTCGCACAGCTAGTCAGTGTCTGAGGCTGGATTTGAACTCATGTCCTCCTGACTCCTTTACCCACTGTATCACCTAGCTTCCCTTACAGACCTGATCCCACTGCCTATCACAATGAGTATTTAACCTGCTTTGTTTTACAGACCTTTGTTGGTTAGCTTTTTCTTTGGCACCTTGGTGGCCCCCCACTTCCTAGGTGCTAGATAGAATTAGTATAGATACCTGAGCCCTACCCTGCCTCAGAACTCCCATACTCAGCTGATCCTTCAGTTTCAGCCTCCCCTGGTACATAGGATTGTAGGCTTGTGCCACTCTGCCCTACTAGACCTGTACTTTTTGGCAGCTAGGCGGTGTAGTGGATAGAGCTCTGGGCCTAGAGTCAGAAAGACCAGAGTTCAAATACATCCTGACACATACTAGCAGTGTGACCCTGGGCCAGTCACTTAATCCCTCTGTTTGCCTCAGTTTCCTCATCTGTAAAAATGGGGATGATTAATAGCATCTACCTCTTGGCATTTTTGTGAAGATCAAATGAGATAGCAATTACATAGCACTTAGTACTGTGCCTAGCACATAAGAAGCACTATAAATGTTAGCTATTATCATTATTATCATTCTTATTATTTTTACTTTAGGAAAATCACTCTAGCAACTTTGTGAAGAATACACTGGAGAGATTTCCTTGGTTAGGCAGGTGGTTGGAGAATTTCCTCTGGCCTACTAAGGCTCTGTCAGTATGTCATAGTATCACAGTCCTGATGTCTTGGTCCCCTTCGAGAACAAAGGACAAATAACAACTATAACTGGAGAGATGTCCTTGTTTAGGCAGATGATTAGAGGATTTCCCCTGGCAAGCTAAGGCTCTCTCCGTTATGTATAAAGCCATTTTTAAGGCCGCTGTGTAAACGGTAGGTTGTCACATTCTAAATTCCTGCTTTTTGTCACATGGCTGATGTCAATTTATAACCAACAAAGAGGAAACACTTGAGATTTGTGGGGAGAGAAAATCACCCAGGAGATGGTTGAGATGCTCACGTAATGTTTGTGCTTTTTCTTAGGATCAGACAAGTGGACCTCCCTAGAAAGAAAACTATTTAACAAAGCACTAGCCACTTACAGCAAAGATTTTATTTTTGTACAGAAGATGGTAAGAAAACTTCTCTTTACTAAAATGAAACAACCTCTCCAGCCCACTGCATGTGTGCTAATGTACGTGGGCTAACGTATATGTGGGCAGGGCTCCTTGCCCCAAGTTTGAAAGAAAAAGTCTTAATACAGCATCTCATAAACAGTGAATTAATTAATCAGCAATATAGTGTGGACTAAAGATTACTTTGTGTCTTTGGTGTCACCATTCACTCAATAGCCCAGCTTTGAAACCTTGGCATTATTGGAGACTCTTCTTCCCCCCCACCTTCTTTATATCCAGGTGTTACAAAGACTTATCAGTTCTCTCTTTGAAACATTGCTTTGAACTTACCTCTCTTCTTTTTCCCCTACTGTGAACACCTTCCATAGGCTCTCAGCATATATACTTAAGGCATTTTTAAAAAAATAGATCTTCCCAGATCCACTGTCAGTTTAATTTTCCTTGCCCATAAATCTGGTCATGTTTTCAAAAATTGTGAGTGGCTCCCTATTGTCTCCTGATTAAAGTTCATGCTCATTTCCTTGGCATTCAAAGGCCTCTAGGACCTGGTGTATTTCCATTCTTGTCTCATTTTACTTCCCTATACATACTCTGTTCTTTAGGCAAACTGGACAACTCTATGCCTTGTTCTATGCCAGTGTTCTCATGCCTCCAAGCCTTGATTCAAACTACTCCTTATGCTTGGAGTGCCATCCTCAGTTCCCCAGTTAAATCCCTGCTTATTCTTTAAATCTCCATCATAATGTGCATCTTCTAGGACTTCTCTCCTCCTATCCTTCCCAAAACAATAACACCAACAAGAGGTAATTATCTTCCCATATTGTCATAGAATTATTTTGTACCCTACTAGTGCGTTTCTGTATTGATATATGTTACCCTTATTTGTTTTATTTTCATCTATTAGACTGGAAGCACCTTGAAGGCAAAGATCCTTATTTTGTTCTCAAGGGTAGAGTTCCATTCCTATTTCCAGAACTTTTTAAAATTTGTTATTACTTCCCCTATATTTCCCAATGTATCTTTCCCCATTCCCATTGAGCCATTCCTTATAACAAGAAATCTCCCCTTCCTCCTCCGGAAAGAAAACCATCCCTTATTAAAAGGGATCCTTCCCTTTTCCAGAGTCCATCCCTTGATCCAAAGAGTCTTTTTTGCCCTTCTAGAGAGTTATTCCTTATAATAAGAAGCCTCCCCCTCTCCCCGTCCCATAGAGTCATCCATTATGATAAAGAATCAAGGGGTAAAAGTAGTTTGGGAAAACTAACACATCTAAAGAGTTTGACATTAATGAAGTATCTGGAATTTTTTGGGAGGTGGTGGTAGTGATGGTGTTGCTGTCCTATATGCCCAAGTTCCTTTGAACAACCTGGGAGAGAAGAAGCATGGACAATCAGACCAGAGAAATGAATCTTGTACCACATCTGCTTTCATTTGCGGGGGACGAGGGGTCAGTAAAATTCTCTCCCTCCTTGGAGCTAGACCAAATGATTTTGCAGCTCATCCCTTCTCTTCCTTTTGTTTATCATTCCAACTGATGTCAGGGGGGGCATTTTTTGTCGCTTGAAGAAAAAAACCAAAAACCTCCCTTCATTGAAATGAAAAAAAATATTGCTATTTGAAGGTTCTGAAGTGTTAATCATAGCAATCTGTCCCCTTCCCTCCAGGTGAAGTCTAAGACAGTGGCCCAATGTGTTGAGTACTACTACACATGGAAAAAAATCATGCGCTTAGGCCGGAAACATCGGACGCGTCTTGCAGAGATCATAGATGATTGTGTGGTAAGTGATGGTGCTGTGTGCTCCCTTCTCTTCCCATCTCCATCCCACCTACCTTATCAGCCCAGGGAATAAGGGTGTAGGGATTACTTTTCATGAATATGACTAGTAAAATAAGCCAGTGGTTAATACAGAGGACATTGTTTCCACCCGTCCAGACAGAGCTTTACACCCAGACCCTGTGATTTCTTTGGAAATATGTTTGATAGCTATATCTTCTAATGCCCTAGTCTTTAGTGTGAGCCCATCCCACAGCCAGGCAGGAGGAGAGTGAGGTCACCCTGAACTTGAGTTAGGTGGAGGAGGGTCAGCTGAATATGTCTGTTGACCGCAGGGTGGGCCACATGTTCCTGATTCCTGATCCTGACATGTAGCAGTGGGAAATGCACTGAATTAGGAATCACTGGACCTGGGTTCAAATTTTGCCTCTGTCACTTACTACCTGTGTGAAACCATGGGTAAATTCTACCTTCTCTAGGCCTCAGCTTTCTCATCTGTAAAGTTACAGGTTTAGACTAGATGCTTTTTAATGTCCCTTCCAACTCTAAATCTGTGGTCCTACAATCCCAGGGAAATAATTGTGTTCTATAAATCTGAGTAAAATGAAAGGAGAAAGCCCACTCTCAGTTGATAAGGGGGACACAACTTATTAGTTATATGTTGTCTTATACTTTTTTCACTATGTTGAATGCCCACAGTTTATTATTTTCATAATAATAAGAAGAATGTTTCAGCCCTTCTTTGAAGGGCCTTCAGCAATAAGACAAAGGTTATGGAGATAACATGATAGCAGAAATACTATCTTGTTCATCCATAGCCCAAAACCATGTTAGTACAAGTTTTTTTTTTCCCCCTAAGCATGATCTGTAGCCATGACACCTATCTCTCTCTACCTGTAGATATATAGATATAGATACATACAGTGGAAATAAATAGTAATGTAATTTCATTTGGAAATGACATCTTTTTGCCCATGTCACTCAGTCACCAAGCATTTATTAAGCACCTACTGTGTGTCAGTCACTTTACAACTACTGGAGATGCAAAGAAAGGCAAATTGGGAGAGAGAACAAGCAGACAACTGTAAGCATGATAATTAGGAAATAATTTACAGAGGGAAGACACTAGGGTTAAGAAAGGCTTCCTGTCGAAGGCTGATTTTTAGTTGGGACTGTAGAAGGGAAGCAGGAGGCGAACATGAGGAGGGAGAGTCTCCGAGGCTTGTGCAAGCACCAGAGAAAATGCCTGGAGCACAGAGTGGGAGTCTTGTTTGTGGAGCAGCCAGGAGGCCAGTGTCACTGGATGGGGGGGCATGTGGAGGTTTGGAGGGAGGGAAAGGTGTAAGAAGATAAGAAAGGTAAGAGGGTGTTAGGTTATGAAGGGCCTTGAATGCCACACAGAGGATTTTGTATTTGATTCTGCAGGTGATAGGGAGCCCCTGGAGTTTATTGAATATGGAGGTGATAAGCACTTTTTCTGTTTCTCATTTGATCCCCAACAACACAGTGAAGTTGGTTCCCAGTCATATGACATTTATTAAGCATTTACTGTGTTCCAGGAACTGTGCTAAGTGCCAGGGATATAAATGTTAGGGTAGGGGAAACAGCTCCTGCCCTCAAGGAGTTTATAATCTAATCAGAGGGACAGAGTGGTGATGAGGCAGACTACCAAAGCTGATGAGGTGTTACAAGATGGTGAGGTTTCCCCAGTAATGAGCTTCTAGGGGCATGGTAGAAATGTCAGAGAAGTTCTGATAGCCTCATATTGCTGCTGAGTCATTTTTCAGCCATGTCTGACTCTTCATGACCCCATTTGGGGTTTTCTTGGCAAAGATAGTGGAGTGGTTTGCCATTTCCATCTCTAGCTCTTTTTGCAGATGAGGAAACTGAGGCAAACAGGGTTAAGTGACTTATTAACACAGTTAGTAGGCATCTGAGAACAGATTTAAACTCAGGTCTCTCTGACTCCAGGCCCAGCGCTTTACTCACTATGCCACCTACCTACCCCCTATAAATGAAGAAACTGAGAAAAATGAGCAGTTAAATGACTTACCCACAGTCACATAGTAAGTGTCTGAGACAGTTTTTGAATGAGGATCTTTTAGACTCCAAGTCTAACTGATTGTCATACTTCATTCTACCAGGAAGACATTGGCTTAACTAACTATTTGTAGGAATATTGACTTGTAACATCTGCTTGCCTTCATCTGTACCTGGTGAACAGACAAAGAAAAATGTCCCATAAACCATCACAAGATATTTAGAAAGTGCTTTTTTTGTGCAAAGTATGCCATATTAGCTATGGGGCAGCTAAGCTTGACTTCCTGTCAAGGAAGTACAGTGTAGTGGATAGAGTGCCAGGCCTGGAGTTGGGAAGACTCATCTCCCTGAGGTCAAATCTAGCCTCAGACACTTACTAGCTGTGTTACCCTGGGCAAGTCACTTAACTTTGCCTCAGTTTTCTCATCTGTAAAGTTAACTGAAGGACTTGGAAAACCACTCTAGTATCTTTGCCAAGAAAACCCCCAAATGGAGTCATGAATAGTTGGACATGACTCAAAAGAACTGAACAGCAGCTGTTAGTTATGGAGTGGAATACCCAGAAGTTAAGGAAATGACTTTGGCTCTCAAGGAATTTATTGGTGAACTAGGGATACAAGACACGTCCAATCCAATCCATTAAACATTTATTAAGCACCTATTTTGTGCCAGTCACTGTGCTGAGAGCTGGGGATCCGGTTAATTAAAAGAAAGATAGTGTCTGCCTTCAACAAGCTTATAATCTAAAGACAATATTCTATTTCAGTTGAAAATGAACAATAAGGCAACTCCATCAAGAGACTCCATCACAAGTCTGTAATTAATTGCCAGTAAAATGAATTGCCTCTTGAGGGTCAGCAAAGGCTTGATATTTTTTTCTTTGGGTTCTCACTTCCTAGCTCAGTCCCAAGCACAAAGTAGGAGCACATAGCAGGAGCATATTGTTGTTGACTTGAATGGAAATGAATGGTAAGAACGACCATTGTGACAGCTTTACTGTAGCAGCAAGAACTCAGGAGACCTTGGTTCTAATCCTGCTCAGTCACTGATTTACTGTGTGACCTGAGACTAGAAGCCTGTCATCCCTCCAAGCCTCATTAACATCTGGAGGATTAATCTAGATGGGGTCTCTGTGGCTTCTCTAGCCCCCTTGCATTTTTCTGATTCTCTGACTGCTTTATATCCAGAAGGCAGGTCACATCAACGATAGCACTAGACTCTAGTTACAGCCAATCTTTTCCTAGTTGTCCTGGTGCTTCTTAGATAGCTCCCTGAAGCAGCAGAGCTTGTGTTTCCTGATGGTCGGAAGCAACTCTGATTTAAACCTGGGGGATAATGAGAGGCCGTGTGTCATGCTGAATAGGGTCTAGTACTTGGATGCAGAAAGGCCAGGGTTCAAACCCTGCTTTGGACATTTAATGGCTGTGCGACTCTGGGAAAGTCACTTTCCCTCTCTGTGCTTCATTTTCCTCATCTATAACATAAGGGATTTGGGCTCAGTGGCCTCCAAGATTCCATCCGGTTCTAAAGCTGTTCTCCTGGGAGCCTATGTTAAGGAGAGTCTGAGAAAAGAGATTACTATCAAGGAAGGACAGAACATCATTGTTTGCTTTGTAAAGTTACCAAGGCTCCATCAATCAATCATTCAACATTTATTAAATGCTTACTGTGTGTCAGGTACTGTGCTAAGTGCTGGGGGATACAAAAAGGCAAAAGACAATCTCCACCCACAAGGAGCTTACAATCTAATGGGGAAGACAACATGCAAGCAAATATATACAAAACAAACTATGTATGGGATAAATAGGAAATAATTAACAGAGGAAAGGCACTAGAATTAAGAGAGATGGGAAAGGCTTTCTACAAAAGACAGGATTTTGATTGGGACTTAAAGGAAGCCTGTCCAGGAAGATGGGAGGTGGGGTTGGTGTGAAGGGCTGGAGGCAGGAAGACGGAGGGAAGTGCTATTCCTTTGCAGTCCCTTGGCTCACTAACCACAGTTCTTTAGTAGTGGGGCAGTGCCAGAGGTGCCCACACCAGCATGGCCTGTGAACTCAAGGAGAACAAAACAACTTATGTATGAGATGACTCAAGTCTTCTGAAACAAGAAAATCTTGATTCGGGGTCAGTAGTGTAAGCAACTCAAGTCTCTTTTCTTGCCTTTGGGGAAAAACACTACATAAACCTCCCAAGAGTTGCTCAAGGAAAATGGAAATTTTTGGGTTGTGAAAGACCTCAGGTTAGAGTCATAGTGGCTTCTTCTAGAGAAGCAGTATTGTAAAAGGCAGGTGGGGTAGCTGTAGGGAATCACTGTCAGAGCCAGGAAAACCTGGTTCCTTTCCTGCCTTTCCAACATCCTGGCTGTATGACCTTGGACAAGTCGCTTGATCTCTTAAGGCTCTAGGTCACAAGTGTGAAACATGCAGGCCAACCAAATTAAAATGGAATTGGAAAATACTTAACAAAATAAACTAAAATACAATAAAGCATAGGTAATGTTAATTTGTGAGGTTTTTTTAAAGTCAATATGCAACCTGCAGGGATCCTTGTGTTAGGTTTATATGCCCAATTTTTATTTGAGTTTAACTCTGCTGCTGTAGACAAGCAACTTTAGAAATTGTCAAGGAAGTACAGACGTGTTGGTCAAGGGAATTTTTTTCATCCAGGTAGGTGTTCCTTATAGGGATGGAATTACAGGTCCAGTTCTTTTCCCTAATCCTGTATCTCCACCCTCTGATCCTGTATGGGGTGGTGGGATGGGATCAATAACCCCGGCCCTAGGGGATTACTATAGAGTGCTTACTTTAAAAATAGCAGGGAAGGGTGATTTGGGTTGTACCTCCTTCTTCCCCTAGGTCAATGGCACACTTAGGAAGACACCTCTGGGTGGAGCCAAGGTAAGATTGTTTGATAGGGTATGAGCAGAGGATCAAAGGAGAAGGGGAAGGGAGAGAAGGAAGTTAAACAGTAGCTGGCAGTTGAAATGAGGAAAAGACCATGTTCTCTGAACCAAAACCATGTAGCAGACTGCTCTTTTCAATAGTTAACATGTTTCAGGGTCAGAAAATACACATGACTACACTGCAGGGACATGTTTGATTTCCAGCAATGCAGCTTTCTTTTTTAGAATCCCTTCCTTTTCAATTTGAGTATTGGGAAATGCCTAAAAAGCTATCTCATAGAACTGTCCTCCTTCCTCCCTCCCTCTCAAAGACAGGGAGACCTGAGCTCCCAGGAGACAGGAGGAAAGAGCCTGGTTATCATTTCCCTCCTCCCCTACACATTTAGAAGGTTGGAATGCAGGGTACCTGAAGTAGCTTCTGGTGAGAAGTGAAATAAGGAGAAAGGAATACTGGACCTGGGATCAGGTCTCCGCCCCCTACTCCCCTCCCCCACCTCCCACTCCTTTTGCTTCAAGCTAGCGATAGGGCCTTGTATAAGTTATTTTTGCCTTTCTGAGACCTGGTTTCCTATCTGTAAATTGGGTATAATGATATTTGGGCTACCTGCTTCCAAAGAGTTATTGGGATGATCAGATGAGAATAATAGTTGCATAACGATTAAGTGCTCTATGAAAGCAAGATAAAATATTTCTTTATGGTCTTATACTCATTATGTTCATGGAGGTGACCCAGAGGTTCTATCCATAGATGTCACTGACATAAGACATTAGCAAGCCCCCTGCCAAGTTAGAAAGCTTTTGAGTGTGGATGGCTCAAAATGTTATCCAAAGACTGGAAGGCCTAAGGCCAGAGCACATCATACAGTGTGAAAGCACGTACAAACCATATTTACCATCCTCACCCTCTCTTTCCAGTCACCATCGCCACCTTGTGGCAATGTCGCTCTAAAATAGAAGAAGAAAAAATGATTGAAATAATTTAAAAATTTTCCCCTGTTCCTAAAGGACAGTGACTTGTCTAGAGTTATTCAGGAATCAGTAGTAAAAATAAATAGGGCCTAAATCTAACAGTTCTCATTTTCTTTACCAGTTCCTTGTTTTTAGAACAAAACAATGACATATGAAAGTCTTGGTATATTGTATGAGGGAGAAGGAAATTAATTCTGAGTGAGAAATTGTGTTTACATTTAGCATATTATTTCCACTTAAGTTTCATATTTGAAGTTTGGGGCTGTTTTGGGTTTTTTTTTTTTCATTTTATCCTTTCTGTGCTAGAAGTATAGTGTCCATTAGTCAATCCAGTCCCATTACTGAGCAGCATGGGAGATTTGACCTGACTGGTCACCCTCCCTCCCCCTTCCTTTAGGCAGTCTGGTAGCTTCCTCTTCCCAGGAACTCTAATTATATTCATTCCAGTCTTAGTGCAGACATTCACTCTGTTTAATCTGTTATAGCTTAGAACTCCTTTATTCAACCAGTCCATCAGCCTCAGCTTCCCTAGTAGCAGAGATTATAGGCATGTGCTGCCACAGCAAGGGCTGGTATTTGAATCATAAGCATTTGTCCCTGAAAAGTACCAGGCAGCTGCTAAAATGCCATTTCATGTCTCCCCACAGGGCTGGGAGGGAGGTACCCTAGAGGACAATAACCCTGTACCCTCCAGTCATGGGGAGATAGGAGGGAGACCAGGAGGGCATGAGAAAAAACTTATTGGAAGTTATCTTATTAACTTTTCAAGTTGGTTCTCAGTCTTGTTACCAGTGGAGATCATACTCCATCTGTATTCCTCATACATCTTGGTATGAGAGAATACAGATCCTTGGATTGTTTTAGGGTTTTTTTGCTTTTAATTTTTTTAGTTTTATTTTAATTTCCAAATTCTCTACCTATTCAGAAGGCAAGAAATACAATACCCATCATACATAGAATACAGATCTTTGTGGACTTCTTCAAATTTTATTTTGAGTTCCAAATTCTCTCTCTCCTTTTAATCCCTCCCCCACCCCAAGGCAAGACATGATACCCATTATATTTAGAATATGGATTTTACAATGAAAAGGCAAAGGAGTTTTTTATAATTCTCTTGCTGAGCAAAGTGGGAGAATCCAAACCTAGGAGCCTGTCTGTGTTGATGGTGAAACCTGCCAAGAGCAGTGAAAAGAACCAGGGAAGAGAGAAAAACATCCTCCTTGACCTAAGGCCCAAGACTTGTAGGACCCAAATTTGTAGAACGAGACTCTGAGCTCCTGTGAAGGGGAATGGGAGACATGCACTGCTTAGCATTTCTTTCTTAGCACCTCTGTTCTGCTTCCTCAATAAATATAACATTTGGGGATTTTCTCCCCCTTTCCCTTTTGTTATCTTTGCCCTTTTGTGACCAGACGAGTGAAGAAGAGGAGGAAATAGAAGATGATGAAGAGTTGGAAGAAGACAGAAAGTCCCCAAAAGAAGAAGACCCCGATGTGCAGAGGTCCCCAGATCCTCCCCCAATCACGCTGGCGGCACCCATGGACCTGCCAGTGCTTCAGAGCCTTACGCCCTCCTCAGTCTCCTTTGTCTGTGAAATGCCAAACTGTGGTTCTGTAAGTGTCTCTGGGTGCTAATCGAGCAGCTAGTGTTGGAGTGGGGGTAGAGGGAACAGGGGAGATGCAGGTGGGCTTCACATATAGGAGCTCCTGAAAAGATTTAGTATAAATCACCCTTTACAAATGGAATCCCATGTGCCCACTGCTTCGCTAGATTGTTATTTTGTGGCTGCTTTAACTTCATTTGTGGCAGATCTTCAGTGATCAGTGGCTTCTGACACTTGTTGTTAGGTTATTTTATTTGTGTTCAGCTCTTTATGACCCCACAACACTTTGTGACCCAAGATTTTCTTGGCAAAGACACTGAAGTGGTTTGTCATTTCCTTCTTCAACTCATTTTACAGATGAGGAAGCTGAGGCAAACAAGGTTAAGTGACTTGCTCAGGGTTACATAGCTAGTCACACAGTTGGCTGGATTTGAACTCAGGTCTTCCTGACTCCAGGACTTCCTGACTTCCTGGTACTGGATACGTATCCACTGTGCCACCTAGCTGTATACATTTAATTGCATAAGAGAACCCTTTTTGTAAAGTATAATGGGAATATTCACCCCCTAATTTATCTGGGTTACAGGTCTGGGTTTTCCTACATATGTCACGCTGGTTACATTAATACATAGATGCATATATGTGTACTGTATGTATATGTGCTATATGCACATACAATAAATTGTCCTTGGTTTTATTGTATGCAGTATACATGTGTGCATATGTGTGTTTCTATTACACATGTATGTATATCCATACAATGTATTTAAATATTTGCATATGTATGTGTATATGTAGGAATATTCCTATATTCCTCAAAGTTTTGATTCCTGTTAATTTGAAATTTGTTAAAACTGAGACAGACTTGGTGGCAATGTTCTTTGATCCTGTATACCTTTCCCCACCTCCCCCCTGTCTGGGTGGGGGGTGCCAAAAGAAACAAGGATTTTCTATGCCAAAGAGTGCTGTAAACAACATCAGAAGAGGGTGTGTGTGTGTGTATGTGTGTGTGTGTGTGCGTGCGTGTCATTTAACAGAACAGATTTCCTCTCCAGTGCCTTTATTTCACATAAAATGAATATGACATTCACAACTTTTCCTTAAAGCAGCTTCCCAAAGGATCTCTAATTGAACAGTATTAGCTTAGTTTGAGTTACTCAGATTGCTTAACTGTGGTGCTGTACATATCCTACTATTTAAAACTAATAAGACTGGTCTTATTTTTTTTAAATGTTAGTGACTGAAGAGTGCTTATTTCCCTCCCTTTTCCCCTCCTAAACCCTCTCCCCACCCCCCGACCATTAGTCTGCTTTAAGAGTATTTTCCTAAATCAGGTTTCCTTAAGGTACAGGACCATTCCACATCTCCAGGAATTGGAGGTTGCTCCCTCTCTGTACTGGTATGAAGAACCAAGCCTCTCATCTCACTGCCTTAAGACATGTATCCTTCACAGGATGGTGAGGTTTGCTAAGGTGTAAAAGAAGGCTACTTGTTAGAAGGCACTGGGCATCCCTTGGATGAAACCAGTAGTATTTCTTATTGAAATACTAACCCAGAATCTCACTCAACTCAAAATGTAATGAGAGGACATAGGATCATAGATTTAGTGCTCAAAGGAGTCTTCAGAGTCATCTAGTTCAACCCCCTTGTTTTACAGGTGAAGAAATTGAGGCCCAGAGACCTTAAGTGACTTCTCTAAGGCCACATAGAAGATAGTAAACATCTGAGGTGAGATTTTAACCCAGATGTTTTAGACTGGGCAACTAGGTAGTATGGTGGATAGAGCATTAGGTCTGGAGTCAGGAAGATCTGAGTTAAAATCCAGCCTCAAACACTGACAAGTTGTGTGACCCTGGGCAAGTCAGTTAACCCCTATTTGCCTCAGTTCCTCATCTGTAAAATGCGGGTGCACTGGAGAAGGAAATGTCAAATGGCTCCAGTATCTTTGTCAAGAAAACCCCATGATAGAGTTAGACACGACCAAATAACTTCTGGATTTCAGTTCAAGTGTGCCATACCTCCTCTCTAAGAGAGTTAGGTTAAAAAAAAAATTAAAAAGATGAGAGACTTGGAAGCAAAGAGATTGTATCTGTCTTTATCATTCAGTGACCTGGAATTAGAGATCTTTTGGGACTCTGATTTGATTCTGGGATGCTGAGCTCTCTGTGTCTTTTTCTTTAAAAAAAAATTAACTGTTTTATTAAAAACTTAACCCTGGGCATTGATACAGCCAACTACGTTTTTATAATAATTATTTGCATTTAAAGGAATTTCAGTGCATGAAGTATTTTTCAGCCACTTCTAAACCTTCATCAGGATTCTTTGGCCATTCATTTTTTCCTTTTATATGGATGCAATTAGTATGTATGCCTTTCTTCTGACTCAGCTTGCTTACATTTTTTCATAAGGGTTTTTCCAGATTTGTTTATTTCTCATATTTTCTGCCCTTAAACGCACTGGAAAAGGAAATGGCAACCACTCCAGTATCTTTGTCAAACAAACCGCTAATGAGGTCCAAAGAGTAACTGAAACAACCAAACAACAAATTCCATTACAGTAACATGTTGACAACCATTACACCATTGTTGGACATTACGGTTGTTTCTAGGGGGAGTGTGGGGATGTGCACGTGTGCATGTACATGCGTGCACATTAATATATACATTTGATTATGTGATTACATATATGTTACATATGAAAATCTAAGAAGAGTGAACTCCTGTGTATTTACACATAACAAGTTGAGGATATAGTCTCAACAATAAAATTAGTCAAAAGGTATGATTATTTTTATGATGTTTGTGTATACCTAGATTGCTCTCTAGAAATAGTCTTCGGTTGTGAACTATCAACAAGTGAGTTTTCCTGTTCTACAACCCCTTTAGCATTAAATTTTGTTGCTTCTAATAATATTTTGCCAATTTGAGAGGTGTGTGGTGGCACCTTAGAGGTGTTTTAATTTGCATCTCTTTAATTACTAATGAGTTTGAGCATTTTTTCAAATGTTTATAACAATTTGTATTTTGAAAATATCATTTGCTCATATCCATTGATCATTTATCCAGTGTGGACTGGGAGTTACCACTGACTTTTTGTTATTTCCTTATCTATACGTTCAGGTGTCAAATCTGTCATATATGGCATGACTTTAAATTTCAATCTCTGTGACTTTTTTTTTTTAAAGAAACGGGGTGTTTTCTGGGAAGTTTCCCTAGTGTTTTTATGGAAAATTTTGAGTGGGTGTGTTTCTCCTTTATTTTCTTTGCTCTTGTCAGAAATATCTACCAAAGTGACATTTTTTTCAATGATTAAAAGCTTCATGGAGGCAGGGTATCATCTTATCAGCATTCCCTCCCATTCAGTGATGGAGGCTATGGCTGACTTATTACTGGCTATGAGACAGTTGACTGACCTACTTTTAAATCTAACATAGGGGGATCAAATGAGATCATGTGCACAATGTATTTTGCAATCTTTAAAGCCTTCTAAATGAATAAAAAGCATTTATTAAATGTTCACCATGTGCAAAGCCTGGGCATACAGATGCAAAAACAAGGCAATCTTTGCCCATATATTCTTAATTGTTTATGTTCTTTTTTTTTCCAATAAATAAACATTTATTAAGTGTATACTGTGTGCCCAGCCCTATGTTAAGAACTGAGGATACAAAGAGGGGGCAAAAGATAGCTCTTGCCCTCAAGGAGCTTACAATCTAAAAATTAAAAAAAAAAAAAAAGAAAAATGTACCCAAAAAAATGCTTTTAACAATTATGCAGAGTAAAACAAAACAAATTCCTGTTTTGACTATATACAAAAATATGCGTGTCTTATTCAAAACCCTAAGTATATCAGCTCTTTGTCAGGAAGTTATAAGGTTAAAAGAGCTTACATTCTAATAGGAGGAGGCAATATTCATAGGAAAGTAGTGGCCAAGGTCGGGGTACTTTGTAATGAAAGTTACAGGAATGATTAGTAGAGCTGTAGCGGGGTCTGTTGATATATACCTCCCAGCAGCAGTAACAGGATTGATTCAATCATGGTTCTAAGAGTTGAAATCAGGCATGGTGGCAGGGGGAGAAGATGGATAGGGAATAGGGAATAAAGTGAAGCGTGGCTAGTAAGCTGCCTGAAATTGTTGGCCAGGTGAGGTGCAATCTCTAATCAGTACAACAGGTCTTTAGGGTGGAAATTTAAAGGATAAATGGGTTAAAACCTCCCTGCCTTAAGAAAAGATGTAAAGGTGTTCCTAGGAAACCCTGCATTTTCTGCCAGTATTCACTATTGCTTATTATTATTAATATTATTGTTGAGATTGTAGATGTCATGTATGCTCCTTTTCTTGCCCAGGTGTTCAGCTCTCGGCAGGCACTGAATGGCCATGCCCGCATCCATGGTGGCACAAACCAAGTGGCCAAAGCCCGATGCTCGGTTCCCCCTCCAAAACAGAAGCAGGGTACCCAGAGTGGGTACTGTTCTGTGAAGAGCTCACCAGCTCACAGCACTGCAAGTGGTGAGACCGACCCGACCACTGTCTTCCCCTGCAAGGAGTGTGGGAAGTAAGTAAGACCAGCAACCACAGATTGAATTCTCTCATTACACTGATTCAGTTCTCATTGTTCAGTAAGACCCTGGGTTAAGAAGGTGGGTGCTCTTCATCCAGGAAAGAGGAAGGCTGAGTCAGGCTCACATTTAAAGTCAGCAAATATTCTTTTTAAATTTTGTTTCTAAAATTTTTATTGATGCCATTTGTTCTCTCATTATGTTCATTTCTAGATATATCCCTCCTTCCCTCTTCATACCCCAGCAGGCCATTGTATGTAACAGATATTTTTTAAAAGAAAGAAAAACAGCAGTTTTGCAAAACCAATCAATACATTGGCTGTCTCTGATAGTATAGTCAGTATTCTACACTCCCATGTGGATCTGAATCAAAGTTATGAGTTCAAATCCAGCCTCAGATGCATATTAGTTGTATAACCCTGGACAAGTCATTTAACCTCGGTTTACCTCAGTTTCCTCAACTGTAAAATGGAAATAATAGTATCACCTACCTTGCAGGATGTTGTAAGGGTCAAATGAGGTAATATTTGTAAAGGGCTAGCACAGTATCTGGGACATTGTAGGCACTATTCCCTTGCCCACCTCTGAATTAAAGAGAAGGAGGTTCCTTATCTTGTCTCTTCTTCAGGGACTTGCTTGGTCATTATAATTAAGCTATGACTCAGTTCTGTTCATAGTCAGCTAACATAAATTATACACAGAGTATTGTGATAGACTCCAAGAGAAAGGTAAGGACTAATAAACTGTAGTTCTTCCTCTCATAATCTAATAGTGGTGAAATCAAACAGGTAGATAGATGTATTATAATAGAAAATAAGGCATCCTGAATGCAGAACTTGTTAGTTCAGAAGAAAGAAAGCCCATTACTACTGACTAAGGGATCTAGGAAGAATTCAAGGAGGAGGCCTAGGGAAGAGTTTCAGTTTGACCTTGAAGGATTATAGCAGACAGTGGTGGGGTAGACTTGGAAGTATTGGGGACAGAATGTTCCAAATATCGGGAACAATGTGAGCAGAGTGTGGAGGAAGGAAAGGGCAGACCATGTAAGGAGTTTGGGATCTTTGAAGTTCTGGGTGTGAATTGATTTAGATTGGTATAGTCAGTGATAAGATTGTAAAGGTAAGGAGACTACAGATTCTTGAGACCCTTGAATGTCAGACCAGGGATCATGCCAAGCACCCCAACACTAGGCTCCACCTTGAGAGTTGTGAAGGTGTAGTTTTGGGGTAAATGACAAGGCATAGGGTGTTTCTTTGTGAGTAAGCCATGGGATTTGTTACTCCCAAGAGGGAGTGTCATTTAAGAAGACTTTAGATGATTTCAGAGAGATAGTTTCATTATGAGTTATTAAGAGAGAAACAGGTATGTTTGGGTTACATCTCTGACTTCTGGAGGTTGGTATCAAAAAGAACAATGAGCTTACATGTTCTTGGGTCAAATGGATCTTAAACCCAATCCCATTGGTTTGTTATATGTATCCTGGCAGGGAGGGGCTTCTCAGGTGATTTGAATATGATTCCAAGAGTGGACCTCTTCAATTAGAGAGTCAGGAGCAGCCCAGCCTGACTCCAGATTTGGCCTGAGTGGGAAAATCACAGAATGGGACTTGGGCTTTCTCTTTTCCATTCATGCTTCAACCCACCTGTATCCGCTCAGGTCATCATGTGTAACTTCATAAGAGTTAGCATAGACCACCCAGTCATGTAAACAAAAAGCCGTATTATAGGCCTGTGAGAATCATTCAAGAAAAATACTTGACAATGAAATGGGGGTAGGGGGCAGTGGTAGGGAGAGCAAGAGTCAAGGAGATAAAAGTAGTAGAAATTATTACTGTATTCCATAGTACTCAGGATGGTACCTCTCTCTGCCTCCTAGGGGAGACCCCCTCCACTTTTGGATAGCTAGAATTGTTAGGAACTACCTCAGGCCTAAATCTGCTTCTGCATTTTCCAACCAGTTTTCATTATTCTGTCCAGTAGAAATAAGTAGATTAAGTCTACCTCTTCTTCCATGTGACAGCACTTCAGATGTATAGAAGCATTTATTATGTGCCCCCTTTCCCACATTCTTCTGGTTTTCTGGCTAAACATCCCCAATTCTTTCAGCTTAGCTTTGTATATGGTCTCAGGGCCTTCACCATCCTTGCTGCCCCACCATAAATGACTTCCAGCTTATCAAGGTCCTTCCTAAAATATGGCACCTAGAATAGAATATAGATGTGGTCAGAGCAGGGCAAAGTGTATAGCCAAACTCCATAGTCCTGGACAGTATACACCTCACTTAGCGTAGCCTAAGACAACTTAGATGACAACTCATTTGACTCATTAAGTTGATAATTTACTAAAAACCCCCAATTTTTTTTCCAGATTAACTTCTGTCTAACCCTGTGAAATCCATGTAAGGTTTATTATTTTGGAAACGATATGTACAACTTTAATTTGACCCATTAAATTTCATTGTTTTAAAGTTGGTCTAGTGTTCTAGCTTCTTGAATCCTGATTTTGTCATCGAATGTGTTAGCTGTAGTTCCCAGGTTTGTGCCATCTACAGATCTGATCATCCTGCCATCTATGTATTTATCTTAATCATTGATAGAAATGGCAAACAGGGTAGGATCAAGCTCAGGTCACTGGGGCACTCCACTGTACATCTCCTAAGTTGGACTGTTGCCATTCATGATGGCATTTGAGGTCCAGCCAATTAGCTAATTCTGCCTAACTTTCCTGGAGTCCTGCTGCATTTCTCCACCTTTTACATAAGAATTGCAAAAGGCATTGTCGATTAGTTTGCTAAAGATCAAAGTTGACATTTAGTTAACTTTGTTAAAATGTACCACATTTTGTTAGAGCCACCAACTAGCAACTCTGTCCAAATAAATGAAATGGAGCTAACCTGTTCTTTCTTTATTTTATTTTAAAAAGTTAAGGTTTGTTATTTTCCTTTATATCACTCATTTCTATATGTAATCCCTCATACACAAACACACCTCCCTTGTAAAAAATGTCAAGTAAAAACCAACTGATAGTATGACCATGTCTAAGGACATATGAAACATTTTGTACCCATAATTCCTTAAAGGAGTTATGAACTATATTCTGAGACCAAGGGTGTTCATCACTAATAATGAGTTCAGCTTCCTATTAACGTGATTTTCATTTATGTTAATTGTGGCTATTGTGAAGATTGTTCTCCTGATTTTGCTTTCTTCAGTCTGGGTCAGTTTATACAAGTCTTCCTATGTTTATCATAACATATGACCTAATTTAACTAAAGGCAGCTAGATTGTTGTTGTTGAGTTGTTTCAGTGATGTTCAACTCTTTGTGACCCCACTTGGGCATTTCTTAGCAAAGATACCGGAGTGGTTTTCCATTTCCTTCTCCAACTCATTTTACAGATGAGAAACTGAGGCAAATATAGTTAAGTGACTTACCCAGGATCACACAGCTAGTAAGTGTCTGAGGCTGGATTTGAACTCATGAAGATGAGTCTTTCTGATTTCAAGCCCAGTGCTACATCCATTGTGCCACTATGTGGTTTGGGGAATAGCATTGAACTCAGAGCCAGTAAGAATAGAGTGCAAATCCAGTCTCAGACACTTACTAGCTGTGACCCTGGGCAAGTCATTTAACCTCTATCTGCCTTGGTTCCTTCTTCTATTAAATAAGGATAATAATACCACCCAAATACATAATATTTGAAAAGTGCTTTGCAAACCTTAAAGCAATATGTAAATGCTAGCTTTCATTATTTATGGCCTTTACTTTATGATGTCTGTTACTTTAAGAGACTGGATTTAATTTGTCATCTCCATGACAAAGCAACCTTTTCATCATTGCTGCTATTTTCCCCAGGACTGAAGCCTGAAAGATAAAGAACAGGAATTAATTATGAGTTGTGTCTAAAGTGGGAGCTTTCTTTTTTTTTCTTTGTGGAGGGGGATAGGCAGGGCAATTGGGGTTAAGTGACTTGCCCAAGGTCATATGGCTAGTAAGTGTTAAGTGTCTGAGGTCAGATTTGAACTCACGTCCTTCTGATTCCAGGGCCAGTTCTCTATTCACTGCGCCACCTAACTGCCCCAGGATTCCAAGATTCTAGTGCAACACTTCAGAAAGTACTGAGTATTAGGAAAACCTAATCTTTAAAAAGAAAAAAATTTAAAAAAAAAACAAGAGTTTTATTGATGCCTCTTCTTTAGACAACCCTGTAATTTCTGAATTAACTCCCTACACCACTCCTACTGGCTACTCTTACAACAAATCAACAACAGTTATTATATTGACCACACACACAGCACCAGCAGCATGGTATGGCAAAAAGAACAAGGGATCTGGAGTCAGTAGGCCACAGGTTCAAATTCCATCTGGGATCCTTGGGATCATATGTCAAAAGCTAGAAGAGACCTCAGAGTCTCCTGTGTATACTCCAGCTTCCTCATTTTATATGTGAGGAAACCAAAGTCCAGGGAGGTGCTTTGCCTGAGGTCATAGAGGTAGGATGTTAGTATGCAGGTCCTCTGATTGTCTAGCCACCGTGTTTTCTGTTACACCATGCAGGCCAGTTAGCCTCCATGGGCCTCTGAGGTTCCATTCCATATTCTTTGCACCATTCTTCTTGCCTAGAGAATGGCTGGACAAGTTGTGGTATATGATTGTGATGGAACGCTATTGTGTTATAAGAAATAGTGGGGGAGGGGGAAGAGTGGTTTCAGAGAAATCTGGGAAGACATCAATGAATTGATGAAAAGTGAAGCCAGCAGAACCAGAACGTTGTACACAGTAACAGCGATCAACTATGAAAGATTTAGCTATTCTAATCAATACTGTAATCCAAGATAATTCCAAAGGACCCATTTTGAAAAAAATGCTACTCACCTCCAAAGAGAGAATTGATGAATTTTTCTTTATTTCTCTTGCCTTTTTTTTTTTTGGTAAAATAGCTATGTTATATGGAAATATATTTTGTATAACTTCAGGTATAATTGCTGTCACATTGCTTGCCTTCTTAATAGTTGGGGCAGGAGTTGGAAGGAGAGAATTTGGAACTCAAAAGTTTTAAAAATGAATGTTAAAATATAATTTAAAAAAAGAGTCCTCCTTCCTCTCTGCTGAGAAGAGGAAGGTATGAAAAACCTAGTATCTTTGTGAACCTCACTAACCTCTCCTTGTCTCTTGTATCTCAGGGTGTTTTTCAAGATCAAAAGCCGTAATGCCCACATGAAGACACATAGACAACAGGAGGAACAACAGAGGCAGAAAGCCCAGAAAGCTGCAGTTGCTGCTGAAATGGCAGCCGCTATTGAGAGGACTACTGGGCCAGTGGGATCCGGGTTGATTCCCCTGGACCATCTGAGTTTAATAAAACATGTGGAAGATGTCAATATTCTTGGTGACGATGTCGTCCAGGAGTTGGGAGGTGTCATGGAAGAGACTGAAGTTGTGGACACAGACCTCCTCTTGGATGATGACCCCACTCTGCTGCAGGGTGACACAGAACTGTAAAGAATCCTATCTCCCTGAGAGACAATTCGGGCCCTTGGCGCTCTTCCTTACTGGTCAGGAATCCATGACTGTCTGCATTATTTGCAACCATTTTAAACTACCTGTTTTAAAAAGGAGTTCCTTTTATTCAGGTCCAAAAAAAGAAAAAGAAAAACCTTTATTTTTTTTTCCCTTTTTTTTTAAAAAAAAGAAATTTTTTGGGGGGTGGGAGGGAAATAAATAATTGGCACAAATATCTTTAAGAAATGTTTCATCTGGGTTATGTTCTCATGAGTTTGCTCCTGATGGCCAGTGGGCCTGATGTTTCCATCTCCATTTCCCCCCAGATGTTTCATGGGAAAGATCTCAAGTCTCAGGCATCAAGTTCACACTTTACCCAAAGCTTCTCATGTCCCTGGAGGGCACTACAGATTTAGGGTGGGGACTCAGGCCCTGCTTTTCTGGGTGATGCAAGAGTCCATGTTCCACTGTCCCATTGCATCTTTGCAACTGCATGCAGTGGTAGTAAATTGGGCAAAACAGGCCCTTTTCTGTCATTGTTCCTTCATACACATCCTTGGATAAGTTGAGCCAATGTGAATGAAGGTCCATCTTCACACTGCCTTTCTTGTAAATGGTGGTTCTCTTTACAGGAATCAAAGTGCTATGTATTCTCAGGCTTCTCTCCATCAGGGTTCTTAATAAGGCAGTAGTTTACCATTCCCCCAGGTGGGAGAACGGAGCTGATGCTTCTGTGGGTGGAGCCCACTTGGGATTAAAATGCTGCTTGTTAGGAGGGCCACATTTGGTGACCCTGACCTCACTGGTGACAGCTACTGTGTGTTAGAAAGGGGTGAGGGAGATCCCAGGCTACGTGCCGACTAGAAGTACGAGGTATACTGATATAGCAAGTTGGGAGTTCTTCCATTTGTAGGGAGGGAGAGAGAGTAGTGAACTTCCTAAGGTAAGGAGTTGTCTTAGGAAACAGGCTTTTCTTTGTAGAACAAGGTAGCTGATAGGAGGTTCATAGTCCTTTTAGTACCGCTGTTCACACTCAACAGGGGAGCCCAAAACAAGACCTTGTGCCATTTAAAAGTACTGTGAAAATTTATTAGGATTTAGCTTGGACTCACAGATGCTGGACTCAAGTTTACCTCTGCACTAACTATGGGATGGGGAAGGGGTTTGCCAAGCCAACAAGTGGTCATAAACAAGGAAATACCAAGTGAAGAAGGCCCATGGTGATTCCACTACACTCCTCTGGCCACAGTGTTCTAGCATTCAGACCCAGAATATGCTTAGTAGGAATGATTTACTTAAGTAATTTTCAGGGTTCTCTCAAGACACAGCTGGGCTCCCCCTTCCCTTGACCCTGACAGCAGTGTTACTGTGCATACTTGAAAGTAATAAGTCTTCAGTTCTTTTACAGGTAGTTTATATAGCTCAGATATTTTTCCACTTCAGACAAGACAGATTGTCTTCCATTAAACTTGGGGAAACTAGGGAGGTTCCAGGATTGGGACCCAGTGTGGTAGGGAACAGTATTCTCACAGACAACCACTGTAAAGTGAATGCCATGTGACTTTTTAAACCTTTTTGGAGGTCCTCCCACCCATCGTCTTTCATTCTTTATCTCTGAGGTCCCTGGTTCCTTGTGCTGATCCAATGAGGGGCGTACCTCCGGCCATGGCTTGACATTGAATAGGATTAGAGAAGAAGGGGTTTCAGGAGAGAAGAGCCTGGCCACTTTTCATAGTGGCCTTTCAACACCCCCCAGCGAATATCTGTCTCCAGGAAAAAGCCAGCCAGTGTCTTTTATCACATGGGCACTTTGGCTTCATTCCTGGCTTATGCACAAAAGCCTCAGAGCATAATGACAAAAATAATCATAAGCAAATGAACAAATGAGCCTTGTTTCAATCAATTGTGCTTTTAAAAAAATGGAATTTCCTAGTTTCCCTCTCCCTCTGCTTAAAATATAAATGTATAGTTGTATGTCATTCATTGCCATTTCAGATGGGTTTTGAAACCTCAGATTTCATGCATCTTTTAAATGAATTTTTTTTCTTGCATGTGTTGAGGGGTTTCTGGCAGTCTCCCCCATATTGTGAAACCATTATAAAACTGTTGAACCCAGGACCTTCCATGTCATGGGTGTCATGGTTGGACCAGCTGGTGCCTCCAGGCCAGTCATGCCCCCTGTGTGAACAGAGCCCCAGGTTTAGTAGGATGGTTCTAGGGTGGCCCTGTTTCTGGGTCCAAGGTCACAGCAGTCTCCAGCATCTGAAAGTCTGTCTGTCAAACATAAAAACATACAGAGTCTATAAAGACAGTGAGTACATTCCTTCTTTTCAGAGGATGACCCACATGTCCCAGTTTTCAACATTAAAGAGACAAAACTCAAAAGGTACAATTTTTTTTAACTTTCTACTTAGTTCCACATAATGCTATTGACATGAAATAACCAAAGAATTCTCCCCACACAGACAGATGGGTCCAGGTTCCTGAATTGGTATTTCCTGATCATTTATCCATAAAAGAATCAAATTCATATCAAAAGAAATGCACTTACCTTTCTACTTTTACTTTTCATTAAAAAAAATATTCTGCCTGCATCAGTATCTTGTTTTGGCTTCTTCCTGCTCCAAAAAAACCCCAATAAACAACACTTTTCACTTTTAACAGTTAATGTCTTCAACAAGGTTGATGTTTACTCTCAGATGTTTTCACTAGTGAATCTAGTCCTCTTTGAGAAAGCTTGTACAGAAAAAGTTAACAGATATATTTTATGGAAAAAAAAAAGCCCATCTTATTTTCAGATATATTTAACTGCTGTTATATTTTATTAGCAGAAGGGTGTAAATATTTTCTAGGAGTTCTATTGTAAAGAAGAGTATTTTTGAAAAAAAAAGTTTAATGTATTAAAAAGGAAAACATTTTAAAGCTGTGGTTACGTTCGGTTCCTGTTATTACTTCCTGATGTTCTGTTCTCAACGGCTTGCTTGCATGCCTTCTCCTTGCTGGATGTAATTTATTCGGGTTCGTGCCATTTTTGAGTTTGATTTCATGATCTTTGGTGTGTTCGGCTGTATTTTCCCAGCATGCAGTATACTTGGTACATTGCCAAAGCGCTTTGTATGACATATTCATAGTATTTCCTTTGTGATGTGTTGTGTTTGTGTGTGTGTTTTTTTTAAAGAAAGAAAAAATAAAGAACTTTATGTTGCATTTCAGCCAAAACAGTTTTCTAGTGAGTTTTATAATTACATTTTGCTAAAGATGTTCCTTGATATTTTTCTGTTTTTGTTACGGCAAGCCAAAACTCTTTTAAATGGCTATGGGTTGCTTTTATTTTTTAAGTTTCAGGTTGGAAAGCAAAGTTATATATAAATATCATATGTAACAAATAAAGATGCTTTATAGACTGATCCTTTAAAAAAAGGTTCATTCCTTAAAAAGTGGGGGTTCTAGAATTTTTTTTTTGACCTGGATTTTTGCAATTTAAGAGAAATGACCATAGTATTTTTGGAGATGCCATACTTAAAAGAAATGGTAACCCCTCAACATATTGATAGATTTTCAGAAAGAACTAAAACCACAAAATCTTTGCAGTCTAATCAGTAACCTCCAAAGGTACATTTACATGGAAGTAGAGTTGGGAAAGGAAATGGGGATTCTCTTATTTGTATTGGTTCCCTGACATGACATGCCTGATAGATTGCCACGGGCAACCATGGCAATATTGTTAGACTATCAGAAGGAAATGTTCTGTTGTTCATTCAATTTTCAATTATGTTTGACTTTTTATGTCCCCATTTGGGGTTTTCTTGGCAAAGTTACTGAAGTGGTTTGCCATTTCCTTCTCCAGCTCATTTTACGGATTGGGAAACTGAGGCAAACAGGGTGAAGTGATTTGCCCAGGGTCACCCAGCAATTAAGTGTCTGAGGCTGGATTTGAAATCCGGGAGATGAGTCTTCTTGACTGCAGGCCCAGTGCTCTAGCCCCACTGCTCCACCTAGCTGGACAGAAATGTTGGGTATCCCAAACAACTTGAACTACATCAAGCAACCCTGTGTGGCTCATGTTTGTCACTGGCAGCATGTCATGGAGCATCCTGGTTGGTGAGTGCAACTGGATAATCATCTGGAAAATGCCTTGGATGCACTGAATGCAAAAGGAATCTTCCTGGAAAGATCTCTTTCTCAGGTCCAGGAGCCTCATCTTGGAAAAGGGCAAAATCATCTAAATTAATGGTTCTCATATTTTCTGATCCCAGAAAGACTTTTACACTCTTAAAAATTTACAGCTGTCAGGGGCAGCTAGGTGGCGCAGTGAATAGAGCACCGGCCCTGGAGTCAGGAGGACCTGAGTTCAAATGTGACCTTAGACACTTAACACAAAAACTAGCTGTGTGATCTTGGGCAAGTCACTTAACCCCAATTTCCCTCCCCTCCTGCCTCCAAAAACAATAATTTGTTCATACATTAACATATTTTTATGAAAAATAACTTTGCCAGAGTAAAAAAAAAACTGATGAGTAGCATCATTTTACATAATTTTGCAAGTCTCTTTTTATATCTAACTTGATAGAAGACAACTAGATTCTCTTACCTGCACTGTTTAATCTGTTGGGATATGTTGTTTTAGTTGAAGTATGTGAAGAAAAACTTACCTCATATAGCTATCGTAGGAAAATAGGAATATTTTATTAGATAATAACATCTTAGTAATATGATGGAAATCATTTTGACCTTATGACCCACTTAGGAATCTCTCTTCTAGTCTGGCTAATGGAGGCTGAGGAGGAACTAGAGGAAGTAACAATGGGGCAGCCTGAGGAAGTGAAAAGTTCATAGTTAAGTAGCTATCCTGGTGAGCAGCACAGTTAAGAAGATCTGAGTTCAAATATAATTTCAGGGGTGGCTAGGTGGCACGGTGAATAGAGCACCGGCCCTGGAGTCAAGAGGACCTGAGTTCAAATCTGGCCTCAGACACATAACACTTACTAGCCATGTGACCTTGGGCAAGTCACTTAATCTCAATTGCCCTGCCCTCCCCCCTCCAAAAAAGCAAAAAACCCAACAACAACAAACCCAAAAAACAAATATAAACTGAGACACCTACTGGCTATATTACCAGGGTATGTCAGCCTCAGTTTTCCCAACTATAAAATGAGGACAATAATAGCACCTTCCCCCCAGGGCTGTTAGAACGATAAAATGAGATCATATTTGCAAAGTGCTTTGCAATTGTTAAAATGCTGTATAACTGCTAGCTATTATCAGTTTGTGATAATCCCATGCTACTCTGATCTGATTAAGTCTCATGTAGGATGTGTTAGATTTTAGGACACCATAGTTTGTCCAGAGGTGGCCAACTAGGATGATGAAGAGCCTCTAGTTTAGGTCATATTTGATTCACCTCAACGTTTATTAAGCAACAGTGTGACAGTCACTGTGCTAAGCCCTGGGGCTACAAGAAAAGACAAAAGATAGTCCCTGCTCTCGAAGAGTTTACAATCTAAGCTTGCAAATACTATCTACAAAACAAGCTATATACAGGAGAAATAGGAAAAAATTAACAGAGGGCACTAGAATTAAGAGGGATTGGGTACAGCTTCCTGTAGGAAGTGGGATATTAGTTGGGATCAGTCAAAGGAATAGGACATGTTTGGTCTAGAGAAGGCAATACTCAGGGAAGACATGATAGCTGTCTTTAAATGTTTAAATGTCTATTGGGACAGCTAGGTGGTACAGTGGATAGAGCACAAGACTTGGAACCAGAAGGATTTATCTGAGTTCCAATTTGGCCTCATGTGTGACCCTGGGCAAATCACTTAACCCCTATTTGCCTCAGTTCATCATCTGTAAAATGGGGATACTGGAGATGGAAATGGCAAACCACACCAGTATCTTTTACAAAGAAAACCCCATGGACAATGTCCATAGGATCACATAGAGTCAGACACAACTGAACAACACGAGAAGGGAATAGATGTTTTCTGTTTGGACCCAAAAGGTGGAACCAGGACTAATGAGTGGAGGTTACAAAGGATGTTGGGCTTAATGTCAGAGAAAAGTTCCTAACTATAAGAATTGTCCAAAAGAGGAATGAACTGCCTCGAGAGATAAAAGAATCCCCCTCCCTTATAGTCTTCAAGCAGAGACCGGATGATCACTTTTAAGAAATGTTACAGTAGGGATTCCCTTCCAACTTTCAAATTCTATGATTTTTCCCCTATGAGCTGAGTGTACCCATCTTAAGACTCCATCTGCCAGTGTTCTTTCTCCTCTAGTAGAATCACAAAAAAAGATGTTATAGATGACAGAAGACCCCACTGCCTTCTACCTAGTGATGCACAGAACTTAAGACCCTCATCATAATTTTGAATTCTGCTCCTCAAACAAAAAATGTTGCAGAACATGTACAACCTATATCAGATTGCTTACCATCTCAGGGAGGGGAGAGGGAAGGGAGGGAGAAAGAGAATTTGGAACTCACATTTTTTAAAAAAAAGTGTCAAAAATGGTTTTTACCTGTAACTGGGGAAAAAATAAAATTTTATTAAAAAAAAAACTTGCAAAGTACTCTTTCTTTTTAGTTTCTATTCTACCTCCCAGATGCCTTCACTGTTCCCTAAGGAGTTCTGGGGCACCAAGCCTCAACGCTAGAAAGGCTCTTGTGTGCAGTAACCAGTCCTATTCAGAAGTTACTCGCTCTCATCATTATATTACCGTGTTTCCCCGATAATAAGACCTATCCCGAAAATAAGCCCTCCCCTTACTGTGTAAGATTCCTCTAAAATAAGCCCTCCCCCAAAAATAAGCCCTATTGAGATTGCTACTGTAGTGAAGGTGATCCCCTGCGCTACACGCTACATTACGGTACCCTCTGTATGCACCGTCCCCCCCCGGGTGAAACGCACGCCGCGCTCCGAGCTGCATCCAATCAGAGCTGCAGCAGTGAGCGTGTCATCCTGTTCTTCCCCAGTGATTTGCTTATTGAATAAAGGTACATTTTTTTGTTTACATTTACCTGTTTATTAAAATTGCTGTCAATGTTCATTAAAATAAGCCCTCCCCTGAAAATAAGCCCTCTGGTGTTTTTCTGTCCAAAAAATTAATAAGACAGTGTCTTATTATTGGGGAAACACGGTACCCTTTAATGCCCAGTTGCCTAGGGTAAAGGAAAATTGGGGTCAGTTTCCTCATCTGTAAAATTGGGGGTTGGACTATACAGCAAGGTCTAGATTACTGTGGATAATAAATCCCCTGAAGTAGTCGCATGTATTTGTATTTACACAATTTGAAACAATAATTATGTAAGATGTGATAATTGGTTCCAGTCCAATGGAAATGTTGTATGAAATTCAAATTAATGCAGCCACTTCAGGAGATTATTTGTACTAATTAAGACCTAGCTGTATTTCTAATGGCCCTTCATAGAATCACATACTAGAAAAAAAATCTTAAAGATCACATAGCTACACTTTCTCATTTTGCAGATGAGGAATCAGGTGCAGGTATAGTGAGGCCTCAGGAGCAGACACTATATCCAATGCGAGAAGTAATCCAGGGGAGACAACACCTTAAAGTTTGCAAAGGGATTTACTTATATTATCTTATTTGAGTCTCATTCCAGCCTTGGGAGGTGGATTCCTCAGTATCCTCACTTTAGAGATGCAACACCCTTCTCCTCACTCTCAGGTCTGTCTCACAGCCTAGGTTGGAGAAGGGTATAATAAATCAAGGCCTCTTACTGGAGCAGTTGTAATGAGGGCTCCTTGAATTGGAGGAATTTAAAAATGAGGATACTTTAACAGTTTCTCCTGATCAGTTCAATCCCTTCCTTTGGCAGCAAATGTCTCTCCAAATGAATGATTATGTGGTAACCCAAGCATCCTCACTCAGAGGGGAAAAGGAAACCCACACACAAGATTTACGTGTCCAAAGGAAATTTATTGGAGAATATTCTTTACAGCTGGTTAGAAAGAGGAGGATCCTACTGGTCTCCAAATCTGTGTCCGGATTGGTGGGGAGATGGTTTGGCAGTTCCTGACATGGCCATAGTATGGCAACTGCCAAGGAGCCTTCCTGTTTTCCTTCATTCCTTCCTTTGTCCCTTCATTCCTTTGTTCATTCCTTCGTTCCTTCTGTCTCTGACTTGTATTAGAAATGTTCCCACCTTTTCTAGGGTTCTAGGCTAGTGACTAGTAGGAAACAAATTATCTGCTATGTCTGCTTCTAGTTCTACACCTTAAAATCTTTGAGAGCAGAAATTGACTGAAGGAAATGAGGCAAGAGGGAGTGGAATGTTCCTTGATTTACTTTTTTTTTTTTTAAGCAATTAGGGTTAAATAACTTGCTCAAGGTTACACGGCCAGTTATTTTGTGTGGGTGCTAAGTATCTGAGGCCAGAACCGATCCTGGGTCTCCCGACTCTGGGGCCTGCACTCTTACTGTGCCACTTGGCCACCCCAAAATTTGACCTTTTTTTTTTTGCCTTTTTGGAGGGCAATTGGGGCAAAGTAACTTGCTCAAGGTTACACGGCTAGTTTTTTTGTGTAGGTGTTAAGTGTCTGAGGCTGGAACCAAACTCCTGACTCAGGGGGGCCGTCGCTTTACTCACTACGCCACCTAGCCTCCCCAGTTGATTTACTTATGGTTAGCTAACAAGGGGGTTGGGGAGGGTGTTATTTATGTTGCCAGGTAGAAACATTCCTATGAAGTTGCTGTTAGGAAAAAAGGAGATCTGGTGTTTTTTTCACTTGTATTAGCATGAAAGCAAAAAGCAAGTACTAATTAATAAATACTTATAGAAAGCATGCCAGTTATTTAGCAAGTGCCAGAAGAATGAATTCAAAATAAAAATTGAAGGGCTCTTAGGATGCCTTAGGGTTTTTTCTTTGGGATTCTATATGCAAAATACTAATTCAGATTCCATAGGGGAAGGGTAATAACTTTTTCCTATACAAAAATCCAAACTAAGGGGAAAGGACGATACAAATGCATATATGCTCATGTATCTTTTATAGCAAGCAATATAAATTCTTTTACATTTTTCAGTGAGGAAAGATAACATGTGCAATCACCAAATTCTAAGAAGCAGGGAATTACATTCTTACATCATCATCATCATCAAGATGTTTAGAGCCGTAGAGACACAGGTTCAGCATACTCTGGGGTTCTGAACTTGTAAAACTATTGCTCACAAGCCCCCACTTAACTTTAAGAGTCGGTCAGTGGACAGTTAATGAAAAATAAAGGCATTTGTTGGGATGACATAGCATATACACTAGTAACAAAACACTCTCTCCTTAAACCTAGGGTAAAATTTCCCACAGCTGTATATGACATCAATGGGAAGGTTGTGCACACACAGAGTATATTCTAGTACAGAGACACACACTTTGGAAGCTCAGATGACCAAGGCTACTCACATCTCTGGTACTATAGGGCCCAGATGTCCTTTCCCTTCCTGTGGTTTTCTCATGCTACTTCTCACTGGGTACAGCATTTCTACTAGACTGGTTGCTTAACTAGACTTACTGGATCTATTCCTTTCTGAAGCTCAACTCCCAATAACTTATTGACAGCCATTTCCTCTTTGATAGTCAAAGGATAGGAAAGTTTTCAGAGGAAGAAATCAAAGTTATCAATTGTCTAATGAAAAAAGTGTTCTAAATCACTAATAATTAGAAAAATTCAAAGTAAAATAATCAAGAGGTATCATCTCACACCCATCAGATTGACTAAAAAGATAGAAAAGGAAAAGGACAAATGCTGGAATGAACGTGGGAAATCAGGGACACTAATGCACTGTTTGTGGAACTGTGAACTAGTCTAACCATTTTGGAAAGCAATTTGGAACTATGCCCCAAAGGCTATTAAATTGTGCATACTCAAAAACCATCAATATTGCTACTAGGGCTATACCCCAAGGAGATCAAAGAAAGATGAAAAGGACACCTATATGCAAAAATATTTAGAATAGTTCTTTTCATTGTGGCAAAGGATTGGAAACTATCAATTGAAGAATCACTGAACAAGTTTCTTTATATGAATATGATAGAATTATATAATACTGTAAGAAATAATTAAAGGGTTGTTTTCAAAAAACTTGGGAAGACTTCAATAAACTGATGCAAAGTGAAGTGAGTAGAGAACTAGAAGCACAATTTACACAGTAATAGCAATTTTGCGAAGATAATCAACTTTGAAAGATTTAGTAATTCTAATGAATACAGCGATCTACCATTCTTTTTTTTTTTTAAGCAATCAGGGTTAAGTAACTTGCTCAAGGTTACACGGCCAGTTATTTCCGGGTGTGATGCTGAGTATCTGAACCCGGATTTGATCCATGTCATCCCGACACTGGAGCTGGTGCTCTTACTCGCTGAGCCACCTGGCCATCCCTGCGATCTACCATTCTAACAGACTCATGATGAAGCATGCCATCACTTTCAGATAGAGAACTGGTGGGCTCAGAGTACAGACTGAAGCTATTTTTTCCTTCCTTCCTTCCTTCCTTCCTTCCTTCCTTCCTTCCTTCCTTC
>NW_027187316.1:10062804-10076113 GCF_028583685.1 Petaurus breviceps papuanus
TTTTTTTTTTTTCATCCTTCCTAGAGTGCCTGTGAGAGAATTATGCTTATCTGCTCCCATTCACTCTGTCATCTTGAGGGGCATCTCTCCTGGACACTAGGTAGGTGATAGAGAGGAAGAAAGAAAGATTCTTTTTTTTTTTTTAAAGCAATCGGGGTTAAGTAACTTGCTCAAGGTTACATGGCCAATTATTTCTGGTGTGGTGCTAAGTGTCTGAGCCCGGATTTGATCCCCAGGTCATCCCAAAACTGGAGCCGGTGCTCTTACTCACTGAGCCACCTTGCTGCCCCTAAGCAATTGGGGTTAAGTAACTTGCTCAAGGTTACACGGCCAGTTTTTTCTGGGTGGGTGCTAAGCGTCTGAGCCCAGATTCAATCCCCAGGTCATCCCGACACTGGGGCTGGTGCTCTTACTCACTGTGCTACCTGGCCACCCCCTTTTATTTTTTTTTAATCTTGAAACCATTCCCTACACAGTTGCTAAACTGGTATTCCTAAACACGGATCTGATCATGCCACTCAAAAATATTCCATGGCTACTTATTGCTTATAGAATAAAATATAAAATCCTCCAATTGATCTTTAAAGTTTCTCAGGATCTGGTTCCCACCTACCTTTCTAGTTTTATTCCATATTATTCTCCTTTGCATACTCTCTATTCCAAGACAACTGATCTGTTACTCATTTTGTTTTTGCTTTTTTTTTGGAGGGGGAAGGCAGGACATTTAGGGTTAAGTGACTTGCCTAAGGTCACATGGCTAGTAAGTGTTAAGTGTCTGAAGCAGGATTTGAACTCAGGTCCTCCTGACTCCAGGGCCGGTGCTCTATTCATGTTACTTATTTCTAGAGGACATTTCATCTCCCCACCTTTGCACCTTTGCACAAGTGGTACCTCATGTCTGGAATATACTTCCTCTTCACCTCCTCCTATAATACATAGCTTCCTTACAATCACAGTTCAGATGCGACAGGGGACTTACTGTCTCATGAAATTACTTTGCATCACTTTCAAAAATATTTTTGCATGTAACCCTAGTCCTAAAGCCCACTGGCACAGGACTCTTTCCTTATTGGTGGAGATCAATGCCCTGTCCTGTGTGAGGCATAGTTAGTGAGGACAAGAGCTCTTAAGTTTTTCTTCCAGCTCTCTTCCAGCTTTGAGTGGCTTCCAACCTTGCAGTCTCTCAGACACTTTTGACTTCCAGTTTTGAGAGAGACAATGCCAACTCTACTTCAAGTTGCTGAAGGAAAAGAATCTGGAAAGAAGCTGAGGTGAGTGGAGCTGGCAGTCTCCATCACGTCCCTGCCCCGGCTCGCTGCACTAGAGACTGGGGAATTTCTCCTTGGGTGAGATATCGGACTTTCTCTCTTGGTTGAGCTGAGTTAACTTGCTCCCAGCGGTAGATCTTCACTTTGTATTGTCTGGTACATATGCTCCTATGTATGCCTTCTCTGACTTCTGATGTGCTGCCAATTTGGTTTCCTTGGCTAAGTGCTATGTGTATTCAGTGAGGAATTGGAATTTGGATGGAAAAGAGTTGTCTGGGATCTAGAGCTTCCTCCCCAATATTGAAAGAGGGATCAGAAGTTAGCTTCTGACTACACTAAGTGAACAGAGGCGTGCTGGTGCAGCTAGCCCAGTACCACCGTTCTGGCAGGAATTAAAGTCGCCCTTGGAAAGAAGTTATTTTTCCCAAGGTCACTTGGCGAATAAATGGCACAGAGCACTCTTATCCGCCGAATCCTGTCTCTATGATCCTTTCAATGGGAATGGCTCTAATCTCAACGGGACCTTCTTTCCACAAGAGAGAAACTCTATGGTTTCGGAAAACGTAACCCGGCCCCGGTAGTGACGTTAGGGGAGGAGTCGGGCAAGATGGCTGCGCGGGCTGCCCTCGGCCTTGTGTGTCGGGGTCTCTGCCAGGTGACCAAGGAGGGAAGTCGGGACTGGGCGGCCGGGCGGCGGCTTCCTGGGGCGACCATCGTGACCCGGGGCGCTAAATCCCCGTGGCTCGGCTTGGGCGGATTGGCGGCCGGGGACGTGGTTCGGTCTCCCGGCTCCTTTCGCCCTGGAGGCTTGCTGGAGCAGCGCGACCCTTCCGGTCTGGGAAATGGGCATGAGCATCCCGTCTCTGCAGTTTTCCGAGCACTTTTATTGATCCATCTCATAGAATGGCAGAGCTGGAAGGAGGTTTAGAATCTAGAACGTTAAAACCTTTGAGAGCCTGAAAGAGGCTAGAATCTCAGCCAAGAGGATCTTCAGGACATAGAATGTTAGCCTCGGAAGGGACTCCGAGCCTAGAATGTGATAAGCCAGCGCCTAGAGCGTCTTTGGCATTTAGCTTAGAAGCCAGAATGTTAGAGCCAGAGGGGACTCAGAGCCTAATTCAGTCTGTCAGCAAGCTATGTGCCAGGCACAGTGCTAAGCGCTGGGGATACAAAAAGAGCTAAAAGATAGTCTTTGTCCTAAAGAAATGTACAGTTTAATAGGAGACAACAAGCATGTACCAACAAGGTAGATGGAGGATAAATAGGAAGTTGTTAAGAGAGGTAAGGCACAAGAATGAAGAGGGTTTGGGAAAGACGTCGAAGATGGGGTTTTAATTGGGACTTAAAGGAAGGCAGGAGGCAAAATAGACGAGGGAGAGCATTCCAGGCATGAGATAACAGCTGAGGAAAATACCTGGAACTGAGAAATGGAAGGTCTTTAAGGAGGCCTGTGTCCCTGGATGACAGAGTACCTGTGATTGGGAGTAAGGGTAAGAAGACTGGTAAGATAGGAGGGGGCTAGGTTATGAAAGGCTTTGGATGTCAAATGGAACATCTTGTATTTGGTCTTGGAGGCAGTGGGTCTAGACTGGAGTCTATTGAACTTGGAGGTGGCTGACACAATGTCATCCTAGAATATGAGAAAACAATACAGTAGAAGGTCAGAGCCTAAGGTTTTTTATAACATTTAGTTTAGTGCGTAATTAGTTTTCAGATATAAAATGTTAAGAGTTGAAAAGAGCTGAGTCTAGAGAGTCTTTAGAGCATTTCATCTAGAACACAGCCAGCTTTAGATCTAATGTTAGAGGTGGAAGGAATTCAGAACTTAGAATGCTAGAATCCAGCTCTGGTCTTTAGAACATCGACAATAAGAACTGGAAAGGGCCTTGGAACCAAAAATGTTAGAACATGACATAGAATATCAGAGGAGGAAGGAACTTTAGACCATAGATGGTTAGAACACCAAGCATAAACAGATCACCAAGCATAGACAGTTAGATCTGGGAGGTACTCAGCTTCGAATGTGAAAACACAGAACATTGAATGTCAAAGCTGTGAGGGATTTTAGTATATAGACTGTTAGAAAACAAACATCAGAACTCATAGGGAGCACAGAAATCATCTAGTACAATTGCTATATTTTATAGAGGAGGAAAGTAAGAGGGAGTTGATAAACAATTAGTAAATGTCATCATAGACTAGAACTTGGCCTTCTCCATTCCAGTGTTCTTTCCCTTGCATCAGGAAGCATTTTGTAAACTATAAAGCTCTATATGAATGGATTATGATAGTTATTATAGTGAAGTGAAGGGGAAAGGGGGGAGGAATAAGCATGTATATAGAACCTGCTATGTGCCTGGCACTGTGCTAAGTGCTTTAGAAATATTTCGTTTAATCCTAACAATAATAGGTTATTGTCTCCAATTTACAATTGAAGAAACTGAGGCAAACAGGTTACATGTCTTACCCAGGGTCACATTGCTAATGTATCTCAGACTAAATTTGAACTTGGGTTTTCCTGACTCCAGGCCCAGGTCTCTATCCACTGTGCTGCTCTTAAGTGATTCCACAATTCCCTCCAGCCATGCTTGTTTCAGTCATCCTGTGTGACTGTTGTCCACGTTCTCCTGTAGAATATCCATCCACCCCTTGGGCCACAGGCTCTTCTCAATCCAAATGCCCCTTTGAGAAAAACTTTATGTATGTTGGTTGCTAATCATACCTAGACAGAAATGAAATGAGTCTTGTCTTTGAGCTTACACTTAACTGGGGTAAATACAGTATGGACTCAAAGCTTTTTAATGTATTGTGAATACCAGTTTTTTTCTCTATCAATGTTAGCTTTCATGACATGACTGATCACCTTTTCTGAAAATGCATTATAATATCAGTTCAATATACTATATTAATAACTTGCTTGTAATGCATGATGTATTGGAAAAAAAGCCACTGGGCTTGGAGTCAGAAGATGGGGATTCCAGTTGTGGCTTTGCACTGTACTAGTTAGCTGGATAACTTTGGGCAAGTCATTTTATCCCCTGGGCCTGAGTTTCCTCATCTGTAAAATTTAGGGGGTTGGACCAGATAGTCTCTAATGTCCTTTCCAGCTCTAAATCAACTATCCTGTGAATCCTTTGGTGCTTTTCATTACTCTTCTCTTCCTTGATACTTTATTCTCTAGGTTTTTAGGACACTGCTCTCTTGGTTCTGCTTCTACCTGTCAAACCAATCCTTGGTCTCCTTTGGTGAATCCAGGTCACACTTGCTAACCTTGGGTGTCCCACAAGGCTCTGTTCTGGGACTTCCTCTCCTTTTCTGCTACTTCACTTGGTGATCTTATCTGATGATTCTCAAATCTACCTATCTTGTTTTTACCTTTCTGCTGTTGGATTCAGTTCCTGTCTCCATATCAGTCCAGTTCATATCTCCATCTGTCTTTCTGATATCTTAATGTGGATATCCACTATATATCTTAAACTAAACATGTCTAAAACTGAACTCTTTCACCCTAAATCCTCCTTCCCACCTAACTTCCTTATTTATGTGGAGAGCAACGCTGCCTTCCTAGTCCCTCAGGCTCACAACCTGATTGTGACCTCCTTGACTCCTCACAGTTTCTCAGTCCCCATATCCTCATAGCCAAGGTCTGTCAATTCCTCCTTTACATCTTTCAGTTAATATTTCCTTCTCTCTTCTGACACTGTTACCACTCTAGTGTAAGCTCTCATCACCACATGGATCATTGCAATAGCCCACTGGTGGATCTGCCTACCTCAAGCTACTCCCCACTCCAATCCAACTTCCATTCAGCTATACAAGTGATTTTCTTACAATGCAGATCCAACCATGTCACTCCTCCCCACCCCCAAAACAACAACAACAGCAACAGCAGCAAACTCCATTGACTCCCCTTTTGTCTTTAGGATTGAATACAAATCTTCAATTTAGCTTTCAAAGCCCTTCATAACCTAACATTCCCTCCTCATACCCTCCCCCCAGTTTTCCAGTCTTTTGACACTTTATTCCCTGCCACATACTCTCTGATCCAGTGACACAGGCCTCCTGGCTGTTCCATGAACAAGACACTCCCATCTCTGAGCAAAAGGCATTCTTTTTGACTGGACTCCATGGCTGGAATGTTCTCCTTCTCATCTCTGCCTTTAACTTCCAGTCCCAACTAAAATTCTGTCTTGTTACAGGAAGCCTCTCCCAGCCCCTCTTAATTCTAGTTCTTTCCTTATAATTCTTTTTTATTTTCCTGTATATATCTTATTTGTATATATTTGCTTGCGTTCTTCATTAGCATGTGAGCTTCTTCAGAGTAAGGACTCTTGCACCTTTTTTTTGTATCCCTAGTGCTTAGCACATTGCCTAGCACAAAGTAGATGTTTTTTGTCTAACTGACAAACATGCTTTACTATTCACAAGATTTATTTCATCAGTGTAGGTATTCCTTCCATCAACTCAGATTGAAATCTCTTCACTTTTAGTACAATGTTTTACAAGGTTTGGCCCAAAAAGTTCATTTCCTAGTGGCCTGTTCTTTGGCAGTGAGGTTCCTCACACTTAGAGGCAAGACCACATTCCATCACTCTGGTCTTGATTGAAGCCAAGGCATGTGTAGCTCACTGTAGCTATTTGGGAGTCCAGGTTAACCTCTGTGCTGGCATGAGACCTCAGAGTTAAGACTTCAGTGGAGCATATGTAAATCTAATTCATTATAGGTCACAATTATTAATACTTTATGGTCTATACAATGATATCCTCGAAACAACCACGTGAGAAAAGAGACTCAAAGAAGACATGACAACTGACTTTGCATATTTAAAGAATTCTTATGTGAAAGAGGGATTACAAAGGTGATGAGAAAAAGGGGAGACAGCTTGTACTATACAGGATGACTGGGAAGGAAAGTAGACTTGCCTTGAGGAAACAGAGAAAGATTGTATACACTTTAAAGTGTATTTGGGTTTAATTACTAAGGAAGGATGAATTTGACAAGGTGGTGTCAAGCCACGGCTGGATGATAAACTTGTTTGGGGGTGGGTTGGTTAGGTGGCACAGTGAATAGAGCATGGGCCCTGGAGTCAGGAGGACCTGAGTTCAAATCCAGCCTCAGACACTTAAAACTTAATACTAGCTGTGTGACCTTGGGCAAGTTAATTAACCCCATTTGCCCTGCCTTCTCCCCTCCAAAAAGCAAAAAAAAAAAAAAAAATCCAACTTGTTTGGGGGTGCTGTAGAGAGGGTTGAGTGTTAGAACAGGATTAGACTGTACGATGACCATTTCTGTTATTCTGTAATGAGGAACTATTTTGTAATGAGGAGGGAGGCTGGATGGCTTTTTTTTAATCGATATTATAAAGGGAATCAATCTATCAAACAAGAGTTGTTAGATTAAATCGCCTCTGGGGTTCATTTCAGTTCTATGATTCAGTGAGATCATTCTCAGGTCCTGAGCCATTTATTCAGGTCTTTTTTTAAATGCTGAAGTAATCTAGCATCTTTACTCCAGTGACTGGTTAAAATAAAAAGTTTCATGAATCTCTCCTAACTTATTCTTCCCTCTCCCCACCTGAAAAAAGAAATATATTCAAGACAGTCAAACTGAATTCAAATGAAGGGTATTTTTCACACATAGCCCTTTCTTCCCATTCACCCTGCTGTCAAATTTCATAATCTGGCAATTTTCTAATAATAGAAACTTAACAAATGTTTGTTGATTGATCTTAGTAAAGCCAAGAAATTTCTTTTAGAAACTTTCTCTTGTTCTTTCTGTATTGTTTGATGATTAAATTCACAAATATCTTTTTAAAAATTTATGTAAAAAGCTCTTCAGAATGGAATTACTTTATTAAACATTTTAGGATTCTCATTTTAGATCTATAAATTTGAGAATTTATGACTTTAATATTGCTGGATTATAGCATTGTTGAGACAAACAAATGTATTTTATTTAAATATAATTCAGCTTGCAGAAACAGGAAAACTGACACTGTTCAGTCCTTTAGTACCAGAATATAAAAAAGTATCAAGTGCTGAGAATACTGTGCTTTCCCTCAAGGAGTGGGTACAGTATGTACATAAAGAAGCACATGCAAATTTCTATACAAAATACAAGACAGATTTCTTTTGGGTTTGGGGGAGAGCCCTAGCAGGTGGGTGGATTTGAGAAGATTCATGTGAAAAGTGTGGCATGAGCAGATTTGAAGGAAATGAAGCAAAGGGGAAAGTGAGGTAGAAGTTCATTTTTGGAATAGGGATCAGGGCTGCCAGTGCAAAGGCATGGAAATGAAGGATTGAATGTGTATTGGGAACAAGCCAGTTTGGCTGGAACAGGATTTGGAGTGGAGAGTAATAATTAATAATAAGGTTGGAGGGGTGGGTTGTTATCATTTCATTATTACCATGGGTAAATATACTCTCTGCTTATTCTTTTGAATATGAGACTTGTTATCTTATTCAGAATTTTTGTTCCAGAGGAACCTTTTATTTTTTAGGGATCATGTAGATTCTAGATACAAGTCTTGTGTGTGAAATACACTGGACTTGTGACCTTGGGCAAGTAAGTGGCCCCTGCAACTCCTTGAAAATATAAATTTTAGATCAGTTGTTTATCTGTATTGGTAGAAAGATGGTATTTACTCTCTGGTAGTTCCAGCCAGTGATGAAGATGAAATCATAGGTAGAGACAAGTGTGTGTTTGTGTGTGTGTGTGTGTACATATATACACATTCATACATACAGAAATATATATAGAGATAAAGAGAATTTATAAATATTTTTAATGATTTTTGACAACCATTTTCCTTGTTCTCAAGGAGATCTTTGTTGGCATCTTCTTGACATTTTTACATGCTGTTAGGCATTTTTTTTTAACCTTGCCCTTTCTGTAAAAAGTAGGAGGGAAAAGAGTGGGAGTTAAGGGGCTAAAGAATTGTAATTTTGTGCTTTTTTGTAGCTAGAAGAGTGACTACAGTGAAGGAATGTTTGTTTATGCATGCCTTGTTTTACAGCAGCAGGATTTTTTTTTTCATTTTTAGAGGGGGGAAGGTAGGGCAGTTGGGGTTAGTGACTTGCCCAAGGTCACACAGCTAGTAAGTGTTAAGTGTCTGAGGTAGCATTTGAATTGAGGTCCCCCTGACTCCAGGGCCAGTGCTCTATTCATTGCGCCACCTAGCTGCTCCCATAAGGATATTTTTAAATGTAGGCTTTATTACTTTTAAAAAAATTTTCTTTTAATCTGAAACTAGTGTTTTTTAAATTTTTTTTAGAGTCCAAGGATCTGTTCTCTAAGCCATCCTAAGAATATTACAGCAAAGAAAGATGGTTTTTTTCAGTAAGTGTAACAGTTTGTAATTCTGACTTGGATAGCAAAGTAGCCATTTGGATGTATTACTCAGGCTTCTTGATTTTTGTGTTTTTCATATTTAGCAATGCCCATTTGAAGGGGGTACAGTTTTCAAGCTTGCATATGGATACCAGTAGTGGTATGGAGAAACCTAAGGTATATATCCTACATTTGTTCTATTTGTTTTAATGTTAATTCTAGAAAGAGGACAGAAAAATATATTTACTCACGTTTCATTTGCCCAACTGTGTAGTTAGATCTTTAGAAATTAGAAATTTTTAGGGTAATGGTAAACCCACAGTGTCGGGGAATAAAGTATCTATGAAATACACTGATATGTTGTGTATTCATTCAGTCATTCTGGGTAGAAGTGTGTCATTTAAGTGCCTTGGAAGAAGTAACTTAATTGAATAGCTCACATTTATATAAGGCAATCCTTTAAATAAGGAAGGTATATTATTAGTGCTACTTGAGAGATGAAGAGACCAAGGCTTTTGGAAGCTATGTAATAATATGTATAAGATCATAGAACCAGAAAGTGATAAGAGTCATGATTTTAATTAACCCAGCCCTCCTAGGATCCCAGTCCTCCCAAGTTCAGCACTTATTACTTCATACCACACTGTAAGATAACAGTCTCTGCAGGGTTTGTACTGTTTCTTCTGTGCTTAATTTAGTATAAAGTGCACAGTAAGGTATTATTTACCATTATTTAGGATGGCAGAATAATAAGCAATGAATCATGTCATTTTTGTGGGAAGTAGTTTTTTCTTTGCTTTGAAAGTGTATATATACTCATCTTGAAAATATATTTTTATTTAAATAAGGTAATTTGTATCACTTAAGTATTGATCATTTATAATAGTGAAGGGGTGAATGTTGGTATAGAAAATGACATAGAGTATTCCTGTCTCCTCTTCCTTCTCTAGCACCCCCTAACCCCACCCCAAAACTGGATCAAAACTATAGACCAGCCTCAGATAACCCTGATTCAGCTAGACAACATCTATAATTCCAGGAACTAAATTTTTGATCTTTGGAAATTGGCTGTATGTAAATTGCTGTTGAGGAGTAAAAAGATTTCCTTTTGATACTGAAGTAAGATGAAGTACCATTGGATAAACACTTGGGGAAAAAAATTAGTTTTCCTCAGGGAGGTGACCCAGAAACATTAAGGTGGCAGAGTGGGAGCAATCATATATAATGTCATAACTCTTTAGCTAAAAATGAGTTAACTATTGTAGATTAGGGTTCAAAGATTAGATTTTATATATAGGAAGAAAGTCTAAGAAAGAATTAATTTTTCATTCCTTTGATATTGCATCTTTACTCCAACTGTGAAGAAAAGAAATTTCATAAATTACCTTGTAAGTTCTTTCCTTCCAAATTACTTTTAAACATTCCTATGGCATGGTGTATCATACCTAATGAAAAAACACTTTTGAGTTAGCTTTGTGTAGATCTTATTTGGTATATTGAATATGGTAGTGTTGAAATTCTGTGACACTTAATATTTTACATGTCTGTGAAATAAGGATGGTTAAGACAGTCTGTAATAACTTCACTGTCATTTCTCTGCCTTTGGCTAATAAAATCTAGAGCTATACAAACAGCTGGAATGATGTGCTAATTTCAACAGTTAAATAAAAGTAATAAGGAATTATGACATAATTATTTTATTCCCTTTATTATTTAATTTTAGATCTCCATTTCTGATGAACCAGACACATTATATAAGCGCCTCTCAGTTTTAGTAAAAGGCCATGATAGGGCTGTATTGGATAGTTATGAATACTTTGCTGTACTTGCTGCTAAAGAACTTGGTATCTCCATTAAAAAGGTGTAAGTATCACAAGGGCTTTCTACACCAGGGGATGGGGATTAGAAATCTACACGCTTTAATTGGGACAGAAATTCTAAATAACTTAGAACATGGGGTTTAGGATTATCATCTGGAATTGGCATGGTGTATTCTTTTGTCCACTAAGTGTCAGCTATGGACTAATTAAGTTTCTGTAACAAATAATTTTCTGTGACCTTTTGCCATTAGGGATGGGTTAAGTAGAATAGTTTTATATCTTTACCTGCTTCTTCTGGTATGAAATTAGGCCTTTTGGGCTGTTTAGCAAATATTATCTACCCAAGAACAGTAAGAACCTGTATATCCCCAAATCCATGTTATAGGGGTGAGGCTTACACCTGTGATTGATTACATTGGTATAGGGAAGTTCCCGATAAGGAAGCACTGGCTATCAATGCAGTTCAGCACCTTTTCAGTAATTTATAATCTTAAAGAGTTGCTTAGAGCCATAAGAGGTTAAGTGACTTGCCCAGGGTCACATTGCCAGTATGTATCAAAGGTGGGACTTAAACGCATGTCTTCCTGGTTCTGAGGTGGGCTCTTTCTCCATTTATACAAAATTTAAAAATGAACAGTGTATTTGGACTCTTATGGTAATTTCTCTCTTTTCTAAAATTTACAAAATCTTTTAGAACTGAATGCTGTTATCTAACACACTGATTTGACCCTCCATGTTTCACGGATCCAGACAATAAGGCTGTGCCACACTAATTTTTTTAAAAGGTTTAATACTAGCATTGAGTACTAACAGTGAATTATGCATAAGATAGTGTAGCAGCAAGCACCCCAAGCGTCCTCAGGGTTTGCAGCTACCACAGGTTCTTGGATCTGCTTTGTTAAAGGAAAGCAACTCAAAATGGGTTAACAAGCTAATCAGTCAGACATATATCGTTTACCTTGTTCAGGGGAAAAAGGTCAGCACCCCAAACTTCAAAATATACAGACAGAATTATCAAGACATTAACAGATCAAGTAGACAGCTTTCCAAACTGTGAAACCATTACATCCATACCCAGTCAACATCTGGGTTTCCACATCTGGGTTTTTTAAAGCCGGGGGACTCTCAACAACGGCTTCCCAGAATTCAGATCAAATCACAGAACACTTCTCAAAGTGAGTCCCAAAACAAAGCTACACATCAGGGCTTATATAGCCTTCTCCTGGCTCAGAGAATGTAACAACCTTATTGACTCACTGGCCAATCAAGAAGTATCTACTGAAAAACAAGCCTCACACCCCAGGCTTCAGGTGCACATTAGCCTAGGGGCAGGGAAGATCTTTAAAATTTACATTCCCATTACAGATAGATGCTTGATTTCATGGTAAAATGTTCCATTGTTGTATATTGCATTATTTGGACGTGCACACTGACATAGCAGTTATATTTACAGATAGCAGGCTTGACAAATAGAGGACTGTGAAGTATAACTAACCCCAATAATTGGGTATCAGCTAGACTAAACAAAGCTATGCACCATGTATTGAAGTTAACTTAGGATTTAATATCACTTGTCTTAAGTGCTTTATTTGGCTTTTTTCTTTTTAGACATGAACCTCCAAGGAAAATAGAACGTTTTACTCTTCTCAAATCAGTACATATTTTCAAGAAGCACAGAGTTCAGTATGAAATGAGGACACATTACAGATGTTTAGAGGTCAGTTGATTTCAGACAGGAAATCCAGATAACATTTATTTGAAGGGTTCCGCATTTTGTATGATGGCATATTATGTTATTTTTACTATTGAATAAGCTTGTTTATTTTCAATCAACTCCAACTCTTTGACTTGAAGATAAAAAAACTCAAACTAAAGTGCCCTGTGTACTTGGTACAAAGGAATGACCTGTTGGGTTATTTAATCTCTTAACTCTTATTTAGATATTTATCTTTCTTGTCCAAGAAATAACAGTTTTGATAGCCATGTTACAAATGACACAGTAGCATTTTAATAGTTCTTATGTTTCCTTCAAAACCTCTAGCTCTTTTACATTAAATATATCAGTATGGTCAGTACTTTTTATGCATCTCTGACATACCAGGTGATGGGAGCAATGAGTCAGAGGACACATTATTTAATCTGATATTTTAGCACTTTCAGTAAATTCAACTCAATACCATAATTATTAATTAAGCTTGGGAATAATCTTTTTTGGGGTTTGTGTCTTTCATATTTATCAGCACATTTAACTGTGTGCTAGGCATTGTGTAATATGCAAAGATTAAATAAGCCACTTTTTTGTTTTACTTTATAGTCTACTAGGGAAATACAAAACATTTAGAAATAATCCCACTTGTGAGTTTTTTCCCCAATAAGATTTATGTAGTATAAGACCTGATGTTTTAGTCTAGGCTCTGCCTTTAACTAGTTGTGTGATCTAAAGTGAGTCATATCCCTTCCTTGGGCTTAAGTTTCCTCTTTTTGCAAAATGAGAAAATTGGGCTAGATTATTTCTGTTCTATTCTTAGTCATTCTATAATTCAAAGTCAGTGTGAATTAATTCATTGTGTGGCATAATGCTGTAATAGATTATAAACTTGATTTTTGTTTTTTTCTTAGTTACAACATTTGACTGGAAGTACAGCAGATGTCTATTTGGAATATATTCAACGAAACCTACCTGAAGGTGTTGCCATGGAAGTAACAAAGGTAGGACTCAGATTTCTTCCCTTATCTGAGAGAAAATGATAAATTAGAGCACTGACATGTTGAAGTCTTATTTGTGGTTTGCCAAGTCAGTAGGAATGGTGGGTCAGGATAGTAGAGTGGGGAGGGGGGGTGGGGGTGGCCAGAAGATACTATAGGTACTAACTAAATCCTTCATCCCAGTC